>NW_028070996.1:0-383 GCF_054177405.1 Leptonychotes weddellii
GGCGCCTGGGTGGCTCAGTTGGTTAAGCGACTGCCTTCGGCTCAGGTCATGATCCTGGAGTCCCGGGATCGAGTCCCGCATCGGGCTCCCTGCTCGGCAGGGAGTCTGCTTCTCCCTCTGACCCTCCCCCCTCTCATGCTCTCTCTATCTCATTCTCTCTCTCAAATAAATAAATAAAATCTTTAAAAAAAAAAAAAAACAAAGTGCAACATGCTCTGTAAATGCCATGTTGGTATATATCTCTCTTTAGTGTTAATTAAGCACACATGCTTGGCATACAGGAAGGAGATTTCATATCCTTGAATCAATGTAATTAAATTCTTAAGTCTTAAATGGAAGACATTGCTTTTGAACTACTCTTTCCCAGGTTTACGATGAAACAT
>NW_028070997.1:0-383 GCF_054177405.1 Leptonychotes weddellii
TGGGTGGCTCAGTTGGTTAAGCGACTGCCTTCGGCTCAGGTCATGATCCTGGAGTCCCGGGATCGAGTCCCGCATCGGGCTCCCTGCTCGGCAGGGAGTCTGCTTCTCCCTCTGACCCTCCCCCCTCTCATGTGCTTGCTCTCTCTCATTCTCTCTCTCTCAAATAAATAAATAAAATCTTTAAAAAAAAAAAAAAAAAGTAATTTTTAAAGGATGTGTAATACCCCATTGAATAGATAGTATGATTTAGTTAAACAAGCCCTTATTTTTGGACTTAAAGGCAATTTACAAATATCTGTTACTTTAAATAATTCTTCAATGAGAATCTTAGCACATAAAATTTGGTCAGTTTTCTCTTTGCATATGTTCCTAGAGTTAGAATA
>NW_028070998.1:0-383 GCF_054177405.1 Leptonychotes weddellii
GATCTTATGTATAATGCCATATTCTTCATCCCTCTAAAAATAGGAGCTTGCGACATTTTATGCCACTGTTAATAGTACCCCAATTAGAACAAATCCCTTTCTTTCTTTGGAAATCATAGATACCTTGGGAGTTTTCTCATTTTAAAAATATTTGCAAAATGAATGGAATGAAACATTTTATCTCTTTTTTTTTTTTTTTAAGATTTTATTTATTTATTTGACAGAGACAGAGACAGCGAGAGCAGGAACACAAGCAGGGGGAGTGGGAGAGGGAGAAGCAGGCTTCCCGCGGAGCAGGGAGCCCGATGCGGGGCTCGATCCCAGGACTCTGGGATCATGACCTGAGCCGAAGGCAGTTGCTTAACCAACTGAGCCACCCAGGC
>NW_028070999.1:0-383 GCF_054177405.1 Leptonychotes weddellii
ATTTTCATGAAGAATCAGGATGGAGAATAGATCTGATTAAGCATTCTCAATCAGCAAATGATACTAGAATAATGTTAAACTACTGGTAAATTTCTCAGAGCAGGCCACATTTGGTTAGTAGCAATTAGGAGCCTCATTTGGGTACAGCTATTCTGTATACTTTGTAAACACTTCATGCCATTTCTTTTTTTTTTTTTTTAAGATTTTATTTATTTATTTGAGAGAGAGAGAATGAGAGACAGAGAGCACGAGAGGGAAGAGGGCAGAGGGAGAAGCAGACCCCCCGCTGAGCAGGGAGCCCGATGCGGGACTCGATCCCGGGACTCCAGGATCATGACCTGAGCCGAAGGCAGTCGCTTAACCAACTGAGCCACCCAGGCGCC
>NW_028071000.1:0-383 GCF_054177405.1 Leptonychotes weddellii
CTGGGTGGCTCAGTTGGTTAAGCGACTGCCTTCGGCTCAGGTCATGATCCTGGAGTCCCGGGATCGAGTCCCGCATCGGGCTCCCTGCTCGGCAGGGAGCCTGCTTCTCCCTCTGACCCTCCCCCCTCTCATGTGCTCTCTGTCTCTCTCATTCTCTCTGTCTCAAATAAATAAATAAAATCTTAAAAAAAAAAAAAAAGAAAAAGATTTTCTAGTTATGGATTTTATATTTGCATTATGTGATAAAGAGTATAAGCCTCACCTTCAATCAAAGAGCTCCCTTATGAACCTATAAGTTCCCTAAATCTGTGGCATTAATTCTATTCCCATACATGCTCCAAAACGGTATGCCCAAGCTTCAGCAAATTATTATTGAATGCAGT
>NW_028071001.1:0-383 GCF_054177405.1 Leptonychotes weddellii
TACTTTAAGTTCTGCTTTTCTTATTGCATAATTATTTATTTTTTTTATTTTTTTATTGTTATGCTGATCACCATACATTACATCATTAGTTTTAGATGTAGTGTTCCATGATTCATTGTTTGTGCATAACACCCAGTGCTCCATGCAGAACGTGCCTTCTTTAATACCCATCACCAGGCTAACCCATCCTCCCACCCCCTTCCCCTCTAGAACCCTCAGTTTGTTTTTCAGAGTCCATCATCTCTCATGGTTCGTCTCCGATTTCCCCCCTTTCATTCTTCCCCTCCTGCTATCTTCATTTTTTTTTTCTTAACATATATTGCATTGTTTCAGAGCTACAGATCTGAGATTCAACAGTCTTGCACAATTCACAGTGCTTACCA
>NW_028071002.1:0-383 GCF_054177405.1 Leptonychotes weddellii
AAGGTAGGCACTTTTTGCAGCCTTCTTAATATTTCCCCACCAATATTGGTTCATGAACACTATCAGTTTGTTATTAGACCAATGGTTTAATGTTTGTACTGTTGTCAGGCACGGGAATTTTAGAATTTTGGGGAGGGCCAGATTGTTACTTGATCCAAGGCAGAATTCTCTCTTTTTATCAGTCATTAGATTCCCAACATTGTTTCTCCTTCTCTGGGCCCAGTTGTTGGGCATATCTGATCAATTTTTCCAAACTGTCAATTGGTAGGACATCCCTTCAGAACATGACAGAGGCCTGACTCTCAAGCTCCTTTTTTTTTTTTTTTTTATTCTTATGTTAATCCCCATACATTACATCATTAGTTCTAGATGAAGTGTTCCAT
>NW_028071003.1:0-383 GCF_054177405.1 Leptonychotes weddellii
GCCTGAAGACTGGTACCCCGCCTTGCACCCAACCCCCGCTGGCCATCTGCCCTGCCCCCCACCCCCAACCATGCTTCCCCTCAGCCTTGAGCCACCAAAGTCCTGGAACTAAGGTGGGACAGGTGCTGATAAGGTAATTCCCCCAGCCTGTGGCCCTGGTGAAATGCACAGAAAGCTGGGTGGCTTCCCTTCCTTCCAAGGGTCAAGTCGAAATTTGGTGAGAGGCAGCTCAGAGATCGGGAATTTAGAAATGGGAGGTCCTGCTGAAGAAGGCCCACTGAGGTGATTAGTTGAGGGAATTTAGGGAGGTGAACCTTCTAGAAGATAGAGGTAAAAAGCCTCAGTGGTGGTGTCCGGTGGAAGGGTGGATATTGATGGAAGCA
>NW_028071004.1:0-7800 GCF_054177405.1 Leptonychotes weddellii
GGCCTGGTGGTGGGTATTGAGGAGGGCACGTTCTGCATGGAGCACTCGGTGTTATGCACAAACAATGAATCATGGAACACTTCATCCAGAACTAATGATGTAATGTATGGGGATTAACATAAGAATAAAAAAAAAAACCAAAAAAAAACACAAAAAAAAACAAACAAAAAAAAGACAAAACAATAGCTATTTTGAATTCATTTACTCTAAAACCAACCTTCAAAAGCAGATAAAATTTGTGGTCATAAACACCTGGACCAGGGTATGGGCAGAAGACACTACTCTAAGGAGCCAGGAAGTTTAAAGTCCAGCTAGTAACACAAAGTAATTCTCCAGCCTTCTTGGTAACCAAAACCCAAAAAATTTAAATTGAATTTAAATCTAATCTAACTTAATGTAATTCAAGAAATGTATCATGTAAAAGGGACAACCAAAGGTAGGTCATTAATTAAAATGTGAGTGGTTTCTGAGTTACCACATCATTCATTCATTCAGCAAATGTGTAATGAGCATCTGTCCTGTTCCATGACCCTGGCCTCTATCCTCATGAAGCTCACTATAGTGCTGAGAGGGCAAGTAGATCACCTCTTGCAGTCCTAGAGTCACCCTTAAAGAAAACTAAATGGCATGGCTGTTGATGTATTGGTTCCTCAAGGAAACTTAAGAGCCAATGTAAAAAACATTATTGAGTCTCTGTTGGTGGTTTGAAATGAGGAGCAACAAATTCAGGAGCCATGGGTGAGATAACCATCTCCAGGCTGGTAGGCAGAAAAAGGCCACCTCAGAACAAGGAGAATGCAGCACGATGAAGGGCTATGCTGGGGAGAGGCTAAAGTGAGCTCTAGGGTAGGAGAGCGAAATACCAGGTTCAGAAGGAAGGAGCATCCTTACATGAACTTCAATATAAAACCTCTTAGACAATATCAAACCTCTTAGAAACCTCTACTGACCAGTGTCAACCATTTTACTACATCTGAAAAGATAAGATGTTGGCTAGTAATTTAGGAAATAACTTTCTTTCAAGAATCCTCTACTTGGGGGTGAATGAATACTCTCTCACTGGTTATCAGAGGTAAGAATGTAGACAGAGCAGGAAGGAAAAAAAAACCCTCAAGACTAGCATTGAGGAGGCCTGGATTCTAGGTTCTTCTCTAACACCAATAGTCATGAGATTGTTAGACAAACAACTTTATCTTTTTATGTTATTCTCTCATATGCCAGTTGCAGATAATAGCGCTTACACTGTCTAAACTCTCAGGGTTGCCAGGAGAATAAAAACAAAATGGATTTTAAAAAGGAAAGAAGAGACACATTTGAAAAGCTTATGCCTAATTTTCACAATTCAGTTCCGCCAGGTTGAGCCTCTTGGCTGAAAGAAATTAAAAAATATAAATAACATCTATAATAACAGTAACTGCTATGATTTACTGAGCGCTTAACACATGTATCAGGCACATATCTCATTTAATCTTTATATCAATCCTATGAGGTTCTTATAATTATTGACCACATGTTACAAACGGAGAAGCTGAGGCCCCGAGAAGTTAAATGTTTTGTGAAAAGACACACATCTGGTAAATGGAACTCAAATCCATCTGATTCCAAAGCCTATGAGTTAAACAACTAAGCTATTCTGGTTCTTAGTCATCTCTCAAGATTCACTTCATTTCAAATCAGTACAATTCGATTTGATTCAACCTACAAACATTATTGGCAGTAGGAGGACGTTAGCATATAGGCTTTCAGAGTTCAGGTTGTTTACACATTTGCCAAAAACAGACACACACGTACCCTTGCTAGAAGTTCCCAGCCTACTGAGCCATGAATGGAGACTGCAGTGGAAGCAAGGTGACTGCACAGGGAAGGGACCGAGTTCACATGTCTTGGCACTCATCACTTAGTTCCCTAGCAGAGCACAAAGCTGCTCTTGACACCAGCGTGGTAGGGTACCGCCAGTGTTGAGAAAACAATTTTTTTTCCCCCATCTTACTCTTAACACACTAATTTATGCAGCTCTATTTAAGCTTCTGGTTCATGAGCCAAAATTCTCATCAGTGTAAGCTCAACCATGGAGAGAAAACAGAGTCAGTTCTCAAAATATCTTTGCCTCCAGCTTTCCAGAAATCCCATCTTCTTGATTGCTCAGTATAGTTCCAGGTATTAGAGGGATTTAAAACAAATATAAGGAGTGGCCCAATCCCCCAAGGTAGTTACAATAATAATCACAAACATTTACGGAGTGCTCACTTTTGTACCAGACATTGTTTTAGGTAATTATTGACTCACTGAATTCTCAAAACAACACTATGACGTAGGTATTGCCATTATCTCTCATCACAGTGAAGAAACCAAGACACAGAGAGTTTAAATGACTTGTCCAAATGTTGGGGACAGGAATTTAAATTTAGTAGTCCATCTCCAGGGCTGTTTTACATCACGCCACCCTACATGCCCCTCACGATGGGGGAGAAAACAGATCTGAGACAATTAAATAATACAATTAGCTAGCACATTTATTTCCATAATAAATAATCGATGAGAATGCTAATGGAGTTTAAAAGTAAGTTTACTAGGTGAAAGAAAGTTCATGGAGAATATAAAACTTGAACCCAAGAAATTTCCCTGTTTGTAATGTTTGCCCATCTTTCTTCACCCAAAAAGCACTTCTACATTTCATTTTGAGGTTTTTTGGGTTTTGTTATTTTTTAAAAAACTTATTTTTAGTCAGGTATAACATGTATATAGTAAGAAAACAAAACACTATTCTGACCTGTATCATTATAGCTTAATTTTACCTGTTTTGAAATTTACAAAGGGAATTATACAGTATGTACACGTTTGTGTCTGTCTTTGTTTGCTCACATCATACCTGTAAGACTCATTCATGTTGTGCATAGCAGTAATTCATTAATTATTCCATTATGAATATATAACAATTTTTCCACTCTATTGTGGATGAACAAAAGGTTATATTTTCAATTTTATTATCATTATTGTATATTTCGTTTCCTGTCAAATGTACCATCTGTGTCAGGTTTCCAGGAACAGAATTACTGGGTCATAGGATAAGTGTATGTTCTCATTATCTTTTTGTTATTAATCTACAGCCTAATTCCATTGTGATCAGAGGAAATACTACATGTGATTTTAATCCACCTTAATTTTTTTAAAGGCTTACTTTAGTGACTAGTATGCAATCAGTTTTGTTAAATGTTTCATGTTTATTTGAAAAGAATGTGTATTCTGCAGCTTTTGGATGCAGAGTTGTATATACATGCCATTTAGGTCCAGTTTTTAACTATGTTGTTTAAATCTACTCTATCCTTACTCATATTTTGGTCTGTTAATGCTAACAATTAAAGAGAGAGATAGCTATTAAAATCTCCAACTATGATTGTTGGATTGTCCGTTTTTCTTAGTTTTGCCAGTTTTTGCTTTAACTGTTTTGAGTTAAGTGCATATCTTTTTAGATTAGTGGATATTGCGGGGCGCCTGGGCTCAGTCAGTTACGCATCTGCCTTTAGTTCAGGTCATGATCGCAGGGTTCTGGGATAGAGCCCTGCATCAGGCTACCTGCTCAGCAGGAAGTCTGCTTCTCCCTCTCCCTCTGCCGCTCCCCCTGCTTGTGCTCTCTGTCAAATAAATAAATTAAATCTTTAAAAAAAATGATTATTGGATGTTGCTGTCAAATTGCCCATTTGTTTGCTATTGACATGACTTTTTTCATTTTTAGCATGACTTCTTTCCTTAATATCTAAAATGTCTAATATCAGTATAGCTATATCAGCATCCTTTTGATTTCTGCAGGGTATATCCTTTTCCATTCTTTTCTTTTTCAACTTTTCTGTTCTGATATTTAAGAATGTGTATATTCAGGTAGCATAATAGTATTTTTATATAGTATGTCTTTTAATGGGAATATTTAGAACCTTTATATTTAATATAACTATGGATATATCTGGATTTAAATCCACCAAATTCTTGTTCATTTCTCATTTCCATTTGTTCTTTGTTCTTATATATTATTTTGTCTTTTTAAAAATCAAGAAATTTTTTTATTTTTCCATTTTTTCTGTATTAGTCTGTTACTTCTACATTCTTGCATTGTTCATTTTAGTTGTTATCCTGTAAATTACATTACTTTTTCCTTGACTTATTAAAGTATAATATAATTTAATATTTTCACCAATTTCCAAACATTGCAAGGCTCTTACAACACTTTAATACTTAACCCTGCTTCTGCATTTTGACTATTATTGCCATGTATTTAATTTAATTTATTTATTTATTTGACAGAGAGAGAGACACAGCGAGAGAGGGAACTCAAGCAGGGGGAGTGGGAGAGGGAGAGCAGGTTTCCCAAAGAGCAGGGAGCCTGATGTGGGGCTTGATCCCAGGACCCTGGGATCATGACCTGAGCCGAAGGCAGACGCTTAACGACTGAGCCACCCAGGCGCCCCTATTGCCATGTATTTTAATTTGGCTAGACATTATTATTTTTATTTTGCCCAAGGTTCATCTATATTTACCTTCACTTTAAACTTTTTTCTTGTTCTTCATTCCTTCTTTCATTTCTGTACTTCCATATAAGTTCATTTCCTTTTACCTAAACAATTCCCTCTAATATTTAGCGTGAGCCTGCTATCAACAAATTCTCAGTTCTTGTTTGTCCGTAAATATCTATTTCATCTATACTTTGAAGAAATTAGGTTTGCAGCCTGATTATTATTATTTGCTTTCAATACCTTGAAGATGCCATTCCACTGACTTCTGAATCCATCATTTCTGTTGAAAAGGCATTTTCAGTCTTACTATTGCTCCTTTGAAGGTTTTCTTTCCTGATAGACTTCGAGATTTTTCATTTTATCTTAGGTTCAGTAGGTTCATTCTGATGTGCTTAGGTATGGTTTTATTTGTATTTGTGATGCTTAGGGTTCACGGAGCTTCATGAAGTTGTTCCTTGAGGTCTTCATCAGTTTTGAAAAATCCTCAGCCAATACAGTTTCAAATGTTACTTCTGCCACATTCTTTCTCTCCCTGACTTCTGGAACTCCAAGTATACGTATGTCATACCAGTATTTCTCCAACTATTTATGATGAATATGTTCTCCTTTTATTTATAATCCCTTGCTGGGGATTATTGCAATCCCAATTCCCAATCCCTTATTGCAATCCCAATTCTGTCATAAAATAAAGATTTTGTGACTAAATCAGTTGCTATAAATATTTGTAAATACTCTATCTTTCTTTACTTATCTTGTCAGGGACCAGTACGAGAAGTGGTCTCAGAATCATACTTTGAGAAGCACCATGTTAGATTTTTTTCACTGGTCTCATATGTCTGTTATGCTCTTTTTTTTTTTTTTTTTGGTCTTTCATCCTTTTATTCTCTATGCTTCAATCTGTTATGTTTTACTAACATTCTCAGCTTTATTAATCTTCTCTTCTACCAAGTGTAATGAGCTACTAAACACATCTCTTGCATTCTTTCTTTTTTAAACATTTTATTTATTTATTTGAGAGAGACAGAGAGAGCAAGCTAGTAGGGGGAGGGGCAGAGGGAGAAGCAGATTCCCTGCAGAGCAGGGAGCCGGACATGGAACTCAATCCCAGGACCCTGGGATCATGACCTGAGCCGAAGGTAGATGCTTAACGGACTGAGCCACCCAGGCGTCCCATCTCTTGCATTCTTAATTTTTATTTTTCAGTTCTTGGATTTCTATTTGATCCTTGTTTATAGATTCCTGTGGGAAAATAATAAATTTGTACATCCATTTTCTTAAACATATTCATTATAGTTATTTAAAAATCTGTCTGATGATCCCAGTATATCAATTACCTATAGTCTATTTGTATTTTCTCTTGAAATGCAGATATTTGGTCCTGTTTCTTGACATGCCTGGTAATTTTCTATTGGTTGTTTATACATTTTAAGTGAATCAATTATTTAAGTTCTTCCTACATGGGGGATATTGTTTTCTTCTGAAAGATAGAGCATAGACTCATCATCTTGATCCAGTAGGGAATGGTCTATTTCCAGTTTGCCCTTACTATTACAGTCAAGCTCTTCTGAGTCTCAACTGAGATTTTGTCATTTTTATCAGGACCCTTCTTCCTTGGGAGGCTCTGAACCACAGTTTCTGCCTCTTCAGTTATATGGGATTGCTTAAATCCCTGCTTAGACTTTTGGCCTCTTAACTGCTGGATTCTTCTTGGCTTCTCTGTGCACAGTGTAAACTCCACAGATTCTTCAAAGATTGTTGCATGCAGAATGCTGGCTCTGATACCTCTGGTTCCCTTTTCTCTAGGATCTTGGTCCTTCATATCATGACTCTCTTAGTATTCCTGTATATGAATTTTTGTCTTCCAATTCCACTGAAATTCCTGTAAGATCTAGGCCACTACTTTCTGTTTGGCCTCTGTGCTCCTTTTTTGTATTGCAAAAGTATTAAAGAGAAAAGACTGCAGAGAGGGTCATGCTCACCTCAATGCATTTCCTTTTCTCAGCTGTCTTGACTTCTCAAATTCTAATCTCTTTAGGTGCATTCTGATGCCTTCAAGCAGTAATTTATCCAGCTTCTTAGTGGGAGAGTTAGTCTGATAGCAGCTACTCCATTATGTCTGCAAGTAGTGTGATCTTGTGAGGATTAAATAATGTATAAAAAATAGCTAGCATTACTAAATAATTATTCCTACTAAATAATTATTATTCCTACATACTAGCTAACTTTTAGTTCAGGGGCATCTTTTAGTGTAATGTTCCTGGGAGTCCTTACTCCAAACTCCCAGTTCCAACTGCTCTTTATTCTAATACTTGTCCCTGACATTGTAAGTACACAGATATTGCCTTTAGGTTACATGGTCTTATGCACCAGACTTTCCATGTGTCTGGTAATCTTTTATCACCATACTAACAGTCCTCTAAAGAAGTGACTGTCTTTTTTTTTTCTTTTTAACAGCCCAAGCTATTTTCAAACCAAATCTTGTGTAGACCTCAAGTAAATGTTTCCAAAGCTACCTATTTTACCCGCAATTATCTCAACCCTCCAGATAGATAGATGGATAGAGAGATACTCCTGAGTTACATGTCTTGGAGCCCAAAAGCTCTGAGGAATCCAGCTTAAAAACTACTACCATAGGGATAATTTCTGGACACTGCATCTCTTAGAACAAAATAATACTTAAACATTAATACCATAATTTGGAAAACATTGGGTATTTTACCCTTTTTAGGTCCCACTAGGGAAAAGTTTGGCACGGCTCAACCAAATTTCTGGTGATGTTTACACATCACTCCACTCTTCTGTGCTCACCAGAATCCAAATTATCATTATATTCCCTCCATAACAACCTGAATATACATCAGAGCCAAGGTACCAGGCCTGTTTATCATCCAGAATAAACAAGCATCAGATGAAGCAGCAGACAATCAAAGATAAGTCTGACTCAAGATGGTCTAAATGTCAATCTTAGATTATTTGTTGCTAGAAGAGAACTACACAGGACTAGAAAGGAAGAAGGAAAGAGAAAAGGCAAGCAACTAAACAGAAAGGTTAACCTCCTGGTCCCATGTGTTATTGCTTAGGCACAATGTCACATTAGAAGGAATAGAGTTGAGGGCGCCTGGGTGGCTCAGTTGGTTAAGCGACTGCCTTCGGCTCAGGTCATGATCCTGGAGTCCCGGGATCGAGTCCCGCATCGGGCTCCCTGCTCGGCAGGGAGCCTGCTTCTCCCTCTGACCCTCCCCCCTCTCATGTGCTCTCTCTCTCTCATTCTCTCTGTCTCAAATAAATAAATAAA
>NW_028071005.1:0-383 GCF_054177405.1 Leptonychotes weddellii
ACGCTAAGAGAAAAAAGTCAAAGAAAGACAAATACCATATGAGTTCACTTTTATGTGGAATCTAACAAAAAAACACCAAATGGACAAAGAAAAAAAAAAAAAAAAGAACCAGAACAATCCACTGGTGTTTGTCAGAAGGGAGGTGAGTGCAAAGAATGGCAAAATAAGTAAAGGGGAGTGGGAGGTACAGACTTGCAGTTAAAGAATGAGTAAGTCACAGGCATAAAAGCACAGCATAAGGAATATACTCAGTGATACTGTATTAATGTTGTAAGGTGACAGCAGGTATGCTTGAGTTAAACATAGTTTAACATACAGAGTTGAATCACAATATCGTACACGTGAAACTAATGTAACATTGTGTGCCAACTGTACTATATATC
>NW_028071006.1:0-383 GCF_054177405.1 Leptonychotes weddellii
GCGTATTCCAGGCCAAAGGCATAGTGTGTGCAAAGGCCCTGAGGCTGGAGACGGTAGGGTGGGATTAGACCCTGAAAGGTGGTCAGAATGGCCTGTTGCAAGTAGAGAGGGGGAGCAAGGGGCAGGTATGGCTGGACGGGCTTGACTGTGAGGGGCTGGCTGCCAGGTGCAAGTTTCCAAGAGCCCCAGCAGGTTTCGGGTGGGTCTAGGAGGAAAGTCCTATGATGGGATTTGCATGTCTCAGAAAGAACTGCCTGGAGGGGGTCTATGAAGGTCCCAGTGGGGGCGGTGCTCAGCAGAGGAAGAGGGGAGGCAGGCCAGGCCTCAGTGGCCCTCTGCAGGGGCAGGACTGGCCTCCAGGGGCACGTGTCGTGCAACGGGGT
>NW_028071007.1:0-383 GCF_054177405.1 Leptonychotes weddellii
CTCATCGTCTAATTCATATGTATGTAAAGAGTTGGTAGTTTCTTTAACAACCTCAGCCGGGGATAACTTATCCCCAGTTTCCATAGCATTGATAACCACTCGTACTAAAGCCCAAATGGGCCAGAAATCAAGGGCAATCATTTCACCCTGTCTCATAGCCCTCAAGACATTATTTTGCACTCGGATCCAAGTCTCCTCATCTAAGGAGCCTTCGTCCAGAAACCAAGGATTATATTCAACTACTGTTTCCAAACATTTTTCTATGGGCTGCTTAGTGACTTTAGCTCCATATTCTTTAAGAAAATGATGTATTAATGCAGCAAAACCTGATGCTTTCGAATTTGATTGCCCCATAACCCTGTAATAAACATTCCTACTTACCA
>NW_028071008.1:0-383 GCF_054177405.1 Leptonychotes weddellii
GGCGCCTGGGTGGCTCAGTCGTTAAGCGTCTGCCTTCGGCTCAGGTCATGATCTCAGGATCCTGGGATCGAGCCCCGCATCAGGCTCCCTGCTCAGCGGGAAGCCTGCTTCTCCCTCTCCTACTCCCCCTGCTTGTGTTCCCTCTATTGCTGTGTCTCTCTCTGTCAAATAAATAAAAATCTTTAAAAAAAAAAAAAAAGGGGCGCCTGGGTGGCTCAGTTGGTTGGGCGACTGCCTTCGGCTCAGGTCATGATCCTGAAGTCCCGGGATCGAGTCCCTCATCGGGCTCCCTGCTCGGTGGGGAGTCTGCTTCTTCTCCCTCTGACCTTCCTCCCTCTCATGCTCTCTGTCTCTCCTTCTCTCTGTCTCAAATAAATAAATAA
>NW_028071009.1:0-383 GCF_054177405.1 Leptonychotes weddellii
GGCGCCTGGGTGGCTCAGTTGGTTAAGCGACTGCCTTCGGCTCAGGTCATGATCCTGGAGTCCCTGGATCGAGTCCCGCATCGGGCTCCCTGCTCGGCAGGGAGTCTGCTTCTCCCTCTGACCCTCCCCCTTCTCATGTGCTCTCTCTCATTCTCTCTCTCTCAAATAAATAAATAAAATCTTTAAAAAAAAAAAAAAAGAGGACGATTTGAATATGCAGGCGCTCAGAGGACACTGTGCACCCACCTCCTTCCCGGAGAAGCAACAACGAATGAAAAGAACACCGGGCAAATTTCATCAGAAGGATCAACAAGCCGGGAAGAAAAGGCAACCTAAAACCAAAGGGGAAATTTTAAAACTGAATGGAACTATTTCAAATGAAT
>NW_028071010.1:0-383 GCF_054177405.1 Leptonychotes weddellii
AATTCTCCATGGCAGAATCTACCTCGCTCAGCACTGAGGCTCAGGGCACTCTTGTTGCAATCCTCTATGGTGAGTGTGGGTAGGGGTGGGTGCGCATGTGTGTTCATTTCTAGTTCATCCTACTGTGAGGATGTAACAGGTCAGGTTGTCAGCTACACCAGGAAAGATTTCTCATGTACAGCAGAAGCCACATCCTGCCTGGAAGGGCTTCCTTTCCCTTTCTCCCTCCTTTCAGTCCTTGCCTCCTGGGGACATGGGGAAAGAGTCCTGGTACTGAGAAGGGGGCCTCAGTCCTGGGGTAACTCTCGCCTAGTCAGTCAGACACCTTACGGGATTGAGTAGTGGGCTTCTCTCTTGTGACCCAGAGGGCCTTGCAGCTAAAT
>NW_028071011.1:0-383 GCF_054177405.1 Leptonychotes weddellii
GAATAAAAATAAATTAATTAATTAATTAATTAATTAAAAAAAAAAAAAAAGAATCAGATTTCATGGGGCACCTGGGTGGCTCAGTTGGTTGGGCGTCCAACCCTTGATGTTAGCTCAGGTCTTGATCTTAGGGTCATGAGTTCAGACCCCACATTGGGCTCCATGCTGAACGTGGAGCCTACTTAAAAAAAAAAAAAAAGAATCAGATTTCACTTAAGCTCTGATACCGCAGGATCTGCCCAACTGCATGACTGCAGTCAACCAAAGTTAAGCAGTGGTCACCCCACTTCAGACAGGATATGTCCCCTTCAGTTAGGCATTGTCCCTTCCCTACCCTACTCTGGTCAGCTTCAGCCCATCTGCCTCGTTCCTGTAGACATTTG
>NW_028071012.1:0-383 GCF_054177405.1 Leptonychotes weddellii
ACCCCGTTGCACGACACGTGCCCCTGGAGGCCAGTCCTGCCCCTGCAGAGGGCCACTGAGGCCTGGCCTGCCTCCCCTCTTCCTCTGCTGAGCACTGCCCCCACTGGGACCTTCATAGACCCTCTCCAGGCAGTTCTTTCTGAGACATGCAAATCCCATCATAGGACTTTCCTCCTAGACCCACCCGAAACCTGCTGGGGCTCTTGGAAACTTGCACCTGGCAGCCAGCCCCTCACAGTCAAGCCCGTCCAGCCGTACCTGCCCCTTGTTCCCCCTCTCTACTTGCAACAGGCCATTCTGACCACCTTTCAGGGTCTAATCCCACCCTACCGTCTCCAGCCTCAGGGCCTTTGCACACACTATGCCTTTGGCCTGGAATACGC
>NW_028071013.1:0-383 GCF_054177405.1 Leptonychotes weddellii
CTGGGTGGCTCAGTTGGTTAAGCGACTGCCTTCGGCTCAGGTCATGATCCTGGAGTCCCGGGATCGAGTCCCGCATCGGGCTCCCTGCTCAGCAGGGAGTCTGCTTCTCCCTCTGACCCTCCCCCCTCTCATGTGCTCTCTCTCTCTCATTCTCTCTGTCTCAAATAAATAAATAAAATCTTTAAAAAAAAAAAAAAAACCTCCTATTCTCTGCACTTGTCCTCCATGGATGTGCTCAGAGGGCATTTTCAAAGGAGTAGATCTTGGAATAGTCTGTACAGGCTGGGAAGGGGCAAGGGTAGAAGGAGTGGGTGAAGAAGCAAGAATTGAACCAACCCAGTAACGTACGTGTGTTGAAAATCTGGTCTCTAAAGAGTAACTTC
>NW_028071014.1:0-383 GCF_054177405.1 Leptonychotes weddellii
GTGTTTGTGTGTGTACCCCATGGATGGGAGTCCCTGTTGGCAGGATACTCCATATAATATGCAATTGTTCCATTTGAGAGATTCAGTGACACAGAACTGGAGATGGAGAGGTGTTGTGAGAGACCCTAGAGATGGAGCTGGCCACTGAGTGAGGACTGGAGAAGTGGGGCCCCCTCCAACCCAAGCAGGAGAGACGTGTCTTGTTAGCAGTGAAACAGCAGGTTTAATTTCCTCTGTTGTATCTTGGGGTGGATGATCCATTGAGGCTTGGGAGAGAAATATCAGGATATTACAGTTTATTGGTTGCTTCCTGTCCTCAGTAGGGTAGCTCAGGCAAGACATAAGTTTTGTTCCAGGCTGGCCTATCTGAAAGGTGAATGGAA
>NW_028071015.1:0-7800 GCF_054177405.1 Leptonychotes weddellii
CTGGGAGTGTGAGATCCAGGGATTGCTGAGGCTGGGAGTCTGAGATCCAGGTGGGCTGGAGGTTGGGTCTGAGATCCAGGGGGTGCTGAGGCTGGGAGTCTGAGATCCAGGCAGGGCTGAGGCTGGGAGTCTAAGATCCAGGTGGGCTGGAGGCTGCGAGTCTGAGATCCAGGTGGGCTGGAGGCTGGGAGTCTGAGATCCAGGCAGGGCTGAGGCTGAGGGTCCGAGATCCAGCGGGGGCTGAGGCTGGTTCCTCCTGAAGCCTCTCTCCTTGGTGTGTAGACCCCGTGTCCTCCCTGTGTCCTCATGTGGTCATCCCTCTGTGCTTGTCTGTGTCCTTATCCCCTCTTCCTATAAGGACCCCCATCCTATGGGATCAGGATCCACCCAATGGGCCTCACTTTACCTTAATCCCCTCTTTAAAGACTCCACCTCCAAATACAGCCCCATTCTGAGGTCCTGGGAGCGAGGGTTTCGACACGTGAATTTTAGGGGGGCACGACTCAGCCCCCAGGAGAAGCCCCCTTCTTAGAGAAGGGATATACCCACCTCACTGCTCACAGGTCCCCTTAGGCCAAGACCACAGCTCCTCATGCTAAAAAGGACTCTTTCCCCTCAAAGCATTTTCTCCTCCATGGGCTTCAAACGCCCTTTGGAACCTTATCGCTGGGCCTGGCTTTGTCCCCTCTGAGTTTCTCCGGCAGCCGACCCTGAGGTTCTGTGTGGCCCTTCTGTGGTCTGCGTTCACACGGAGCCTGACTCAGCACCGGCCCTTCCCCAAAGAGCTCACTTCCCCCAGCCCTGGCCACGTGGGCTCTTCCTGCCCTGGACATGTGCCTCCAGACAGACCTCGGATTTCCCCTTGTAGCTCACATATGTCCCCAGGTTCTATGTCCTTGTGGGGGAACGTGTCAGCAATGATCCCAGAGTGCCTGAGCCATGTTGGTGGCATGGCAGGGTCACCCCCTTAAGTGGAAGGCGGGAAGCTGTGAGCCGGGACGCACCTGAGACCCACCACCATCAGGCACAGGCAGACCACCCCCTGCCGTGGGACTGACCCAGAACAGGTGCATTGAGAACGCCTTCCAGGAGCGGTGGTCTCCGCAGGGCTGAGCCAGAGCACTCGCCTCCCACCCACTGCTCTGGTTTACAGAGCCCTGCACCCCACACGGAGGGGCCAAGGTCAGCCCTGAAGGGCACCACACCATGCCACCCCACCCCACAATGTACCTCTTGGGCATATGGATGATTTTGGAACACAAGCCATTGAGAACCAGCAGAAGCAGGAAAAAGCTCTATATACCTCCCTAACTGCCAGGAAATAGAGGACATCAAGTACCCCTTGGGAAAGGAAAAGGACATTTGTAAATGAAGTTTCTAATGGTAAAAATGGTTCTCTACCAGGAACATGACTACACCCAGAGATTTACTATCATCTGAGAGATTCTTATTAACAACAGCCCGTATTTACCACACATTTCCTGCTTTCCATTTCTCCATAACTGTCCTTCCCCGATCGGAAGGAACCCAGAAACCCCCTTCTGATGTTGAATCAAAGATGCTTTATAAGCCCTGATCATCTGGCTGTCTCCTTGAGCCGCATTTTTCTTTGTGAACCTCCATGCATATATATGTGGTTAAGGCTGCTTTTCCTGTTAATCTTTTATCCACTTAATTTGCAGGTGTCGGGAACAGAATCTAAGAAGTTAGAGGGAAAAGGTTGTTGTTTTTTTCCTCCTGTACAACCTCTATTCTCTGAATCTCCCTTTTCCCAGCCTTCTCCCTTGGTCTGTCCTATGCACGAAGACTTCTTGCTCACTAATGAGACACAGAGCAGAAAGCAGTTTACCTGCTTCCTCCAGGTAGGAAGATAAATGTCTCTCATCCCAGGAGGTTGGCAACGGTCTCTGGAAAGGGCTGAAACACTGTAATGTCCTGAGGGGTTTGTGTACCCCGAGTCTCTAGTGACCTCCAGGTTTGTACTGGCTCTTTCTACAAAGCTGTTCCCTCCTTGGAGCATGTGGGTGGCTCAATCCATTAAGCATCCAACCCTTGATTTCAGCTCAGGTCATGAGATCGAGCCCTGCATTGGGCTCTGTGCTCAACAGGGAGTCTGCTTGACATTCTCTCTCTCCCTCTGCCTCTCCCCTCACCTCTCTTTCTCTCTAAATAATAGTAGTAATAATAATAATAATATTAATAATTAAAAAAATATATTCCATCCCCAGCCAGGTCACCTGTGGCCTCACTCCCCATGACTTCAGTTCAGCCATTGAGGCCATCCCCTGTCTTTGTGTCCAGCCCTTGCTAATCTGCACTGATGCAGAGCTATTAGAAAAAAATCTGATCAAATATACAAAACACTGCCCCTGCCATCACCAGACACAGGAAGAGGTTCCCTCAGAATATTACAGAAACTTTCATTGCTTTTTTTGGCTTTTGCAACACAACCAGCTCCACAGCTCCTTGCCCACCTCCAGATGGCTTTTAAAGACACTACTCATCACATGGACACCAAGGCAGGTGACCTCCCTCTGAACCGTGGTTGGTCCCTTAGGATGATGCCAGGAGTGTCCCTACCTGCTGGGACCTTTGTGATATAGGAAAATGGTAGCCCAAGGGGCTTGGCTCAAGGCCAGACAGAGTTGCCTCATACCCCAAAGTGGCTGCTGTGGATCAGTATCCTCACCACACATTCCTTCTTCTTTTTACTGGAGGTCTCACCTGTCCCACCCCTCAGCCACCCTGTACAAAAGAAGCAGCCTAAAATAACCCCGGAAGCAACTCTGGGGTTTGGAATGGGTCCCCACACAAGCGTTTCAGCAGCAGGAATGTGGACTGGACCAGTAACGGCCAGTGACAGTGGGCTAGGGAAAAGTCATGCATGCTGGGAAAAGTTGGTTCAATCCCAGCTTGCGGAAAGTGGTCAACAGGGATGCATGTTGAACGTACTGATGCTGTGAAGGGAGTTCCAGCAGAGTTTTAGAGGTGCTGTGATTTTGTGGGGGGGACCCAGGGGTGTGGCAATAGGATGGTGGCCCCACACAATGCTCCGATGGGGTACTGCCATCCAAATAGGGACACGGGATGCACCCCAAGAGCTCCTGCATGCTCTGTAGAGGCTCATTACTGGTGACTCCCCTAGGGGGTGTGGGGGTTGCCGAGAAGGGAGGGTTCCTGCCCTCACTGGAATCTGATCTCTGACCTGGCGTCTCCTCCTGTTTAGGTGCAGCTTTAGGGCTCGTGCATGGCGACCATTCTGGATCTTGTGAGCTTTCTGGTCCTCCTGAACTCAGCATTTCGTGGACAAGCACAGCTGGGTAGGTACAGGCAGGTGCTCCAACGCCAGGGTCTGGATGGGGCAGGACTGCCATACCCCCTAATGCTGGAAGGAGACAAACATCCCTCCCCCAGACCTGAAACATCTCCACCCCACCCCCTGCCCTGGTAGAGGAAGGGGTCCTTTTGTAAATCAAACTATAGGTGGATGTTTATCCTCTGGCAGAATCAAGGACCAAAAGGTGAAGACTCTATCCCCAAACCCTGAACCCAGCTGGGGTGTCAGGCCTTCTGCTTGTCCTGGGAAAAGCTTATTAAAAAGAAAAAGTCTCGGGGTGCCTGGGTGGCTCAGTCGTTAAGCGTCTGCCTTCGGCTCAGGTCATGGTCCCGGGGTCCTGGGATCGAGCCCCGCATCGGGATCTCTGCTCCGTGGGAAGCCTGCTTCTCCCTCTCCCACTCCCCCTGCTTGTGTTCCCTCTCTGCCTGTCTCTCTCTGTCAAATAAATAATAAATAAAATCTTTAAAAAAAGAAAAAAAAGAAAAAGTCTCAGATGCCTGGGTGGCTCAGTCAGTTAAGCATCCCATCCTTAATTTTGGCTCAGGTCATGATCTCAGGGTCCTGGGCTCCTTGCTCATGAGAGAGCCTGCTTCTCCCTCTGCTGCTCCCCCTGCTTGTGCTCTCTCTCTCTCTTTCTCTCTGACAAATAAATAAATAAAATATTAAAAAGAAAAGAAAGAGAGAAAGAAAATCTTTTAAAAAATGTATTTAAAAAAAAAAAAAAAAACTCCTGCTAACCCACAAAACCTCTCCACAAAGGTGCAAGAGAATGTAGAAGTCTTACCGCAGGTGACCCAGTAAAGAGGTTGCATAGGCAGGGAGAGAAATCCCCCCTGGTTTGGAGCCAGGCTCCTGGGGAAGGTGGGCGCCTCTTCTGGTGTGTACACGCCTCTTCTGTATTACAAATTGTTTTTCCTGTATTTAAACTTCCTGGGGAAGGTGGACGTTCACTTCTCTGATGATCACATTTCACAGATGCTCCAGATCTGGGGCCAGACATTCTGGATTTGTGACACTTACATAGTCCCTCCATGAAGGATCATGTTCTTCTTTGTACTTTTGTTGCCTTTGCTTTTGGTGTCAAGTCAAAAAAAAAAAAAAATCATTGCTGAGACCAATGTCAAGAAGTTACCTACCTGGCTTTTTGTTTTTTGTTTTTTTTCTTGCCTAGGAGTTTTGTGGTTTCAGGTGGTACCTTTGAGTCTTTCATCCAGTTTGAGTCAGTTTTTTGTGAATCTGGTTAGTGGTCTGGTTTCACTCTTTTGCAAGTGGCTGTCTGCTTTTCCCAGCACCATTTGTTGGAGAGACTATTCATCCCCCATTCTATATTCTTGGCTCTGTTGTAAATTAATTGGTCCTTCCCCACCTTTTTTTTTTTCCCCCCTGACAGGGAGAATTAAAGTCCTCATGGTTAGTTTCTACTTGTCCTCACCTGTGGCAGGTTCCTTCCTGGCCCAGGTAATGCATCAGGTACCCCACTCCCAACCCCATCCCAAGAGGCAAAGCTCATCCCGAAGGCCTGAGAGGGAAGCCCCTCAATTTGACTGACACAGTAAGGCCCACTTTGCCTTCCCTCCCAGAAGGTTTAGAGGGTCCCAATGTCTCCACAGCCTGCCCTGTGATTTTAAATTTTTTCTGTACTTTTTTTCTGTATTACAAATTGTTTTTCCTGTATTTAAACTTTTTTCTGTATTTTAAAAATTTTTTGTGTTTTTATTTCTCTGTATTTTAAGAATCAGTTTCTGTATTTTTCAAATTATTATTACTATAGCTAACTTGTCTGTATTTTTCAAATTATTTTCCTTTTTAAAAATATTTACCAGTTTCTTTTTTTTTTAAGATTTTATTTATTTATTTGAGAGAGAGCACAGAGGGAGAGTGACAGGGAGAAGCAGACTCCCCGCTGAGCAGAGAATCCAACTCAGGGCTCGATCCCAGGGCCCCAAGATCATGACCTGAGCCGAAGGCAGACGCTTAACCTACTGAGCCACCCGGGCACCCCTCAAATTATTTTCTGTATTTTTCAAATTATTACTACTATAGCTAAGTTGTCTGTATTTTTCAAGTTATTATTGCTATACCTAACTTGTCTGTATTTTTCAAATTATTTTCTGTATTTCTCAAATTATTATTACTATACTTAACTTTTCTGTATTTTTCAAATTATTTTCTTTATTTTTCACATTATTATTTAGCTAACTTGTACTTTTCAAATTATTTTCTGTAGTTTTCTAATTATTACTATATTTAACTTTTGTGTATTTTTCAAATTATTTTCTGTATTTTTCAAATTATTGTTGCTATAGCTAACTTGTCCATATTTTCAAATTATTTTTTATATTTTTCAAAATATTATTACTATACTTAACTTTTCTGTATTTTTAAAATTATTTTCTTTATTTTTCAAATTATTGCAACAGCTAACGTGTACTTTTCAAACTGTTTTCTTTATCTTTCAAATTATTATTACCAAAGCTAAGTTAATGGGTATGAAGTGACTCCTCGTTATGGTTTTGATGTGCATTCCCCTGATAACTAATGGATCTGAGCATTTTTTTCATGGGCTCCTATATGTCACTGAATTGTTCACTTTGAAATGGTTAATTTTGTGTGTGAATTCGGCCTCAGTAAACAAATGTAACAATCCACACCTGAAGTTTGTAGATTGTCTCCTCTCACCTGTAACTACAACATCACCTTGGGGGTGAGGGGGTCTAATTCCTACTAAGTGTTGTTGTTGTTGTTGTTGTTTAATTACAGCACAAGAGAATATATCTCCTATTACAAACATGCAGCTAGATCCAAGGAAAAGAATGTTAACCTGGAATTACATAAGAAATGTGAGTCAGCAAGAATGCACTTATAGCCCGCTGAACTCTTCCATCATGCCCAACTTTACCACCAGGCAAATCCCACGGGTAAGCGTTCATGGCTCATGCCTTATGGCTTTACTCCTTGTAAATCTTGAATTCCTGTGAAATGACTCTTGAGTCCCCTCCCTGCTCTTGATTTCCGCTCCTATTTCTCTCATCAGGGAAGAAAAAACATTTCTTCTATCCTCTTATATCTTGGGATGGGGACATGCAAATTAAAGTGACAAATGCCAGATTTTTCAGGAGGAAAGACATATAGATTTGTTCTTAGTTTAACTTTTTACATACATGAAGATGCACAGAAGAGAAGTAAACACCCAAAGAAGTGGTCAGACTAGGGAGCTTTCCTGCCATTTTTTAAAGAGGTGAGAAATTGAGGAGATTCCATGACACAGGAATGGGGATTTCAGCTTCTGGGCCCAATAAATTGTGGGGACGTGACTAGGGAATCAGTGGTTGAACTAATGGCCGATACAGGTTATTTTAGTAAGGTCTGTCTGTGAAGTATCTTCTCAGTGCTGGTGGCCCCTCTCCAGTGATAAGGGTCACTCTCCTCTTCCTGGCACAGGACAGGCTGGGGGAACCCTTCACAAAGGGTTCTGTGCCCTGCTTTTATGTAGATAAGGAGGCTGAGAACTCCTCCTGTATCTGTCCATGCTCAGGTGCCACCAGCTCAAAATGATCCTTATGCCAAAGTGGTCCATTTGGGATTGGGGCAAATTCCATATATAGGATGGCCTCCTTCACTCTGCTTCTATATGGTGGGAGTAAAACTTACACACTAAATCTCACATATGAGTGAGAATATAATAGCTGTCTTTTCTGCGCCTGCCTTCATTTTGATTTCTCCCCTCCCATGAGGGAGGAGGGGGAAAGATGTGGACTTGCCCATTAAATGGACGCCACCCCCTTCACGTTAAAACAGGCACCCTGGATTCAGTCCATGTCTTTGGGCTATGTTTATTCACTCATCACCTAGTTCCTATACGCCCTTAGTTTCATTCTAAGGATGTCAGGAAGGAAAAACTTTGTCATCTACCCTCTTAGGTTCTGTCTCTGGAGGCCTGCAAATTAACATGACAAAAGATAGATGAACAAGAGGGAGAAAAATGTATTCCCATGCATACGGAGCTTATAAAAAAAAAGTAGCTCAATAAATAGATAAAGTTAAAGATTTATGTACCTAACCAGTAGGAAAAAGGGAGGAGAGAGTAAAGCTCACTATGGGAAGAAGAAGCAGTTTTCCAGAAGAAAACAGGAGATAAGAAATTTTGTGATAACTACTGGGTATTTACCCCAAAGGTACAAAAGTAGGGATCTGAAGGGGTACATGCACCCCGATGTTTATAGCAGCAATGTCCACAATAGCCAAACTGTGGAAAGAGCCAAGATGTCCATCGACAGATGAATGGATAAAGAAGAGGTGGTATATATATACAATGGAATATTATTCAGCCATCAAAAGGAATGAGATCTTGCCATTTGCAACGACGTGGATGGAACTGGAGGGTGTTATGTTGAGCGAAATAAGTCAGACAGAGAAAGACATGTATCATATGATCTCACTGATATGAGGAATTCTTAATCGCA
>NW_028071016.1:0-383 GCF_054177405.1 Leptonychotes weddellii
AAGAATTATTGGAAACGTAATAAATTTATGTGCAATGGTTTTCAGATTTGGATTAATCTGAAGTTAATCTGATTTCAATCAGAATGGGTTTATGTTATATAGAACCACTCAGAGTACTTTTACATTTGACCAACAGTTTTCATTAAATGAGAATGTTTGTCACACAGAAAATCTAAATCCGAATATGATTCCAAAATCAGATAAAGCAGGGACAATACTGCAAACACCATCACATAGGTCTCCAGGCCAAGAACCACAGAGTCAAAAAGAAACCACAGATTTTACATAGGATTTCTCTCTTTCATTAAACTACTGATTTTACACAGGATTTTTCTTTCACACTAAGGAGACCAGTAGACTTATATAGTAACTAAATAATATAC
>NW_028071017.1:0-383 GCF_054177405.1 Leptonychotes weddellii
GATGAAATCTTTTGTGGAAGTAATAAATGATCATTTGTAGATGTCTCATTAATAAGTACAATAGGTGAGGAACAACTTTCATGTTCTAGCCATGCTAAAAACAGAAAATAAAAATATCCAAATGACTTCCATGCATAAATGAGTGTTCTACTAGGGTATTAGAATAACTTTTATTTGTAAGTTCTTTTTTTTTTTTTTTAAAGATTTTATTTATTTATTTGAGACAGAGAGAATGAGAGAGAGAGAGCACATGAGAGGGGGGAGGGTCAGAGGGAGAAGCAGGCTCCCCGCCGAGCAGGGAGCCCGATGCGGGACTCGATCCAGGGACTCCAGGATCATGACCTGAGCCGAAGGCAGTCGCTTAACCAACTGAGCCACCCAGG
>NW_028071018.1:0-383 GCF_054177405.1 Leptonychotes weddellii
CCTGGGTGGCTCAGTTGGTTAAGCGACTGCCTTCGGCTCAGGTCATGATCCTGGAGTCCCGGGATCGAGTCCCGCATCGGGCTCCCTGCTCGGCAGGGAGTCTGCTTCTCCCTCTGACCCTCCTCCCTCTCATGCTCTCTGTCTCTCATTCTCTCTCTCTCAAATAAATAAATAAAATCTTTAAAAAAAAAAAAAGAAATTGACTATATCTGGAAGTGTATTCACTTACAGCTGTTATTATATAATAGAGTTTACTTGTGAGATAAAAGATTACGTTTCCCTAATACGGAGAAAGAGAAGAAGCAGGAACCCTGGTCTTTGGTATTGAGGAGGTGATTTGGAGGCTAATGATCTCACTTTCCCTCTTTTTGTTCCTTCATGCT
>NW_028071019.1:0-383 GCF_054177405.1 Leptonychotes weddellii
TGGACTCTGAAAAACAAACTGAGGGTTCTAGAGGGGAGGGGGGTGGGAGGATGGGTTGGCCTGGTGGTGGGTATTGAGGAGGGCACGTTCTGCATGGAGCACTGGGTGTTGTGCACGAACAATGAATCATGGAACACTTCATCTAGAACTAATGATGTAATGTATGGGGATTAACATAAGAATTAAAAAAAAAAAAAAAGGTCAGCTCTTACTGACTATTCTTTCAGCTACAATCTCTCATTTATGCTCTTAAAATGCATGCCGGGCCTGTTTTTGGAAGAGAAGTAAACCTGCAGACATGACTACAGTAGTCCCCCCTCCATGGTTTTGATTTGCATGGTTTCAAGAGAGGTCTAAAAATATTAAATGGAAAATCCTAGAAA
>NW_028071020.1:0-383 GCF_054177405.1 Leptonychotes weddellii
ATGGACTCTGAAAAACAAACTGAGGGTTCTAGAGGGGAGGGGGGTGGGAGGATGGGTTAGCCTGGTGGTGGGTATTGAGGAGGGCACATTCTGCATGGAGCACTGGGTGTTATGCACAAACAATGAATCATGGAACACTTCATCTAGAACTAATGATGTAATGTATGGGGATTAACATAAGAATAAAAAAAAAAAACATAGGAAAACAGCTGTGACAAGGGGACATACTGACTATAAATACCGAGAGTTGTGAGGGGTGTCCAAAATTGTTCCGTCTGGGCAAGGCTACCTTGGCTGATCTAAAATAGCTCTTTGAAGACCTTAGGAGAATTCGCTCCTGCCACAGTAAAGGTGACTCTTTCACCTGCGGTGGTGAAAGCCAT
>NW_028071021.1:0-383 GCF_054177405.1 Leptonychotes weddellii
CTCTCGCTGTGTCTCTCTCTGTCAAATAAATAAATAAAATCTTAAAAAAAAAAGATATATGTCTTATAAGAATATATGAAGAGAGAATATAGAATTCTTATACAATAAGAATATATGAGAAGAAAAGAATATATGTAAAAAGGATATAGAATTGTATAGTACATATAGAATTTTCAGTATTTCTTTTTTTTTTTTTTAAAGATTTTATTTATTTATTTGACAGAGAGAGACACAGCGAGAGAGGGAACACAAGCAGGGGTAGAGGGAGAGGGAGAAGCAGGCTTCCCGCCGAGCAGGGAGCCCAATGTGGGACTCGATTCCAGGATCCCGGGATCACGACCTGAGCCAAAGTCAGACACTCAACGACTGAGCCACCCAGGCGC
>NW_028071022.1:0-383 GCF_054177405.1 Leptonychotes weddellii
GAGCGATGTTGAGCACTTTTTCATGTGTCTGTTGGCCATTTGGATGTCTTCTTTGGAAAAATGTCTGTTCATGTCTTCTGCCCATTTCTTGATTGGATTCTTTGTTCTTTGGGTGTTGAGTTTGATAAGTTCTTTATAGATTTTGGATACTAGCCCTTTATCTGATATGTCATTTGCAAATATCTTCTCCCATTCTGTCTGTTGTCTTTTGGTTTTGTTTCCTGTTGTGCTTTTTATCTGAATATATCTGTGAAGTCCATTTGGTCCAGTGTTTCCTTTGCTGTGCTTTTTATCTGAATATATCCGTGAAGTCCATTTGGTCCAGTGTGTCATTTAAAGCCTTTATTTCCTTGCTGATCTTTTGTTTAGATGATCTGTCTATT
>NW_028071023.1:0-383 GCF_054177405.1 Leptonychotes weddellii
CCCTCCGAGCATAGCACCAGAAGCGGGATACCGTTCTAGGACCCTGAGAACCCGACCTGAGCTGAAATCAACAGTCCAAGTTTAGCCAACTGAGACAGCCGGGGGAACCTCTAGTGTATTGGAAAAGAATATCTTTTTCACATTCTAAAGACCAAGACTCTCCCACCCCCTTTTTTTAGAATAGAACTTTC
This sequence comes from Leptonychotes weddellii, assembly GCF_054177405.1. Classification (NCBI taxonomy): domain Eukaryota; kingdom Metazoa; phylum Chordata; class Mammalia; order Carnivora; family Phocidae; genus Leptonychotes; species Leptonychotes weddellii. Next base: position 192 of record NW_028071023.1, read on the forward strand.
CCAGTTATTCTGGACCTCATACCCATCTGGGATGGTATATTGGTGCATTTTCTTACTCCTGGGCTACATAGAGCTGATCAAGCATCCAGACGGGACCTAAATGAGAAATGTTTTCCTTCCCTGATATCCCAGGACCGGACCTCATCAACAACAGGAATCTTGGACTCAACGCCTTCCCCTCTGGATCTGCCA
>NW_028071024.1:0-383 GCF_054177405.1 Leptonychotes weddellii
TGGGTGGCTCAGTTGGTTAAGCGACTGCCTTCGGCTCAGGTCGTGATCCTGGAGTCCCGGGATCGAGTCCCGCATCGGGCTCCCTGCTCGGCAGGGAGCCTGCTTCTCCCTCTGACCCTTCCCCCTGTCATGTGCTCTCTGTCTCTCTCATTCTCTCTGTCTCAAATAAATAAATAAAATCTTTAAAAAAAAAAAAAAGGATAAAGGACCATTTTAGCAACTCAGAAATTCTCCGACTCTGAAGAAAGACACTGAAGAATGAAAGGAGGCAAAATATGATTGTGGATTATATGGTTAAGGAGACAGGGATAAGGAAAAGAGTGAGGGCATGTCTAGGATTCCCCAGATTTCTGGCTTTGGCAACCAGGTAAAATGGGATGGCA
>NW_028071025.1:0-383 GCF_054177405.1 Leptonychotes weddellii
TGGGTGGCTCAGTTGGTTAAGCGACTGCCTTCGGCTCAGGTCATGATCCTGGAGTCCCGGGATCGAGTCCCGCATCGGGCTCCCTGCTCGGCAGGGAGTCTGCTTCTCCCTCTGACCCTCCTCCCTCTCATGCTCTCTGTATCTCATTCTCTCTGTCTCAAATAAATAAATAAAATCTTTAAAAAAAAAAAAAAAAAGAATGTGAGTACAGGGGCGCCTGGGTAGCTCAGTCAGTTAAGCGTCTGCCTTCGGCTCAGGTCATGATCTCAGGGTCCTGGGATTGAGCCCCACAGAGAGCTCTCTGCTCAGCAGGGAGCCAGCTTCCCCCTCTCTCTCTGCCTGCCTCTCTGACTACTTGTGATCTCTCTCTGTCAAATAAATAA
>NW_028071026.1:0-14723 GCF_054177405.1 Leptonychotes weddellii
TGATCTTGACAATTAATATAAAAGGCACTGAGCAAGGGCACGGAGCAAGGCTGCCCCTTTTCTCCATCCTTGCTGCTCTTCTGCTATGTGTGTGGTGGGAAGTGACACAAGAAGCAAGGAGGGGAGAGGGAAGGTATGGAAAGTGTCTTGTGGATTCTATATTTATGGAGCTCAGTGACATGTAGAGAGGTTTAAGTGATACTTTCATGGAAAAAGGTAAGGAAATGCCTTGTCTGCTCTGAGTCTTTTTGTTTCCAGGCTGTTTTGTAAGTGCTGAGCTATTAAGAAGCTGTATGCTTTCTTGGTACAGAAAAGGAAGGGCCCTCTTGTCCCTTGGGCCTCTCCATCCATGTGTAGGTGCTCTCTCTTTGCCACTGTCCCTGGTGTGGGACCTGTGCCCATGGAAAACAGTGAGCCTCCATTCCTTTGGGGCCCAAGGCTTCATATTCCTTCTCTCCCCCATACTGAGTTCCACCCATGTCAGACTTTGAATCATAGAGAAGCACAGGTGTGGTGATATCCAGCCACTTCTTACTAAGAGCTGGGATCCAAGGCCTAGATAACATAGAGCACTTGCCTTCGTCCCAGGTATCAGAATGCTGTAAACCTCTATTTCACCCAGTTATTAGTAATTTAATGCAGTGCTTATTGCACAGTTATGTTATGGAATAGAATGCACAATTCTGATGGATCTCTAAGAAACAATTATCGACCTCAGTGTAATTCTGAGCCTATCCCTTGTACCTTATGTAGTCTATTTCTCAGATAGACTGAGTTTCAGAGAAGGGAAGTCATTTACTCAAAGCTCCATGGCAATCAATTGCAGAACTGAAACTCAGGTTTCTTAATAATAGGTAAACTTTATAAATTGAGTAACTGGAAGTCCCAGTTTATGAATATTGTCCCACTTTAATTATTGGACGTAAAATTCCCTGTATAGATTGGCATGATTTGGATGATAAATTATGTTCTCCCCCTATTTAAATGCCATTAATTTTACTTTGTATGCATTATTTTATATTATCTTTACAATAACTTTATGAGTACTATTACCTTCATTTTACAGTGTAAGAAAATTATTTAGAAGGTATTTTGTTACTTGACTGAACGTATATAGAAGGTAATTGATGAGGCTAGGGATGTGCACTCAATTGTCAAGACTATTGTTTAGTGTCTCCAGACCAAACTCTCACAAGAGAGGCCTGGGGCTATGTACGGAACAGATGTTTGACTTCAACTTATGCCCTTTGGGAGGTGTATTAACCTGAGCTGGGAAAACAAGGCAAAGAGCAAGCAGCTCAGTGTAGGAGGGGGCAGAGGGATATGATCCCCAGGCCTAGTGGAGAAGAACACTTTTAGGGGCAGCTGATGACAATAGCACAAGCCAGTTGAGTAGGGTGGTTGGAAAAGGTGCAGCTCTAGCCCTGTGAACAAGGAGGGCAAGGGGCAAGAACCCAATGCTGCTGCTGTCATCTCTGGTGGGCCCCATCTCTGCTTCAGCTCCCTTTGGGTTTAGTTCCCAGGAAACCAACTTTGTAGAACTATCTCCCCCTAGATAAATATCACTTCCTAGCCAGAGGAGACTGCTGAGGGGTACCAGAGACACCCACTTCCCATTCTGCCCTCTCATGTTCCCCTTCTGCAGCCTGGCACTGAAGACTGCAAAAGCTCATCCTGGACAGAGCCAATTCTCTTCTACTAAACCTTAAACTCCAAACCCATAATTAGTCTTTTGTGTACAAGATTTATTTCTGAAGGAGTTTGTCTTGGCATGGGGGCCACCTCCTCCAAAAAGCACATGTCTCAACAAACAGCTCCTGCTCTTCTTCACCTTGGTGTTTGCTAGCTTGTTCACCCTGCCCCAACCTTGCCCCTTGGGGAATGCCACCCACATAGAAGAATGGAATAGGCTGCAATAGGAGCTGGACAGCCTGGCTTTTACTGATACCTGCTGCTCCACCAAAACTAACCAGGCAGGTATCCTTAGCCAGAGCTCAGACCAGCCCCTGGCCCACTGCATGGAAAGAGCCCTTGGTGTCTTCTATACACTCCAGCCTTAGACCTGAGGGTAAGGCCTTAGTCACTTTCTTTGAAGTTTTCCCGAAATCTTGTCCATCCTCCAGGGAGGGAGGGTCCAAGGAACATCTTCAGGTCCTGTGTCCAAGTACTATCTGAGATGCAGGTACATACTTAAAGTTTTGGAGTCCTTCTCAGGTCTCTCTTCCCCCCTCTCCAGGAAGAGTCTTGTCTCTTTTTAGCATCTCAAGTCTTCCTGTACTAGAAAAATATCATGCATTACTTTAGGCTCTGGCACTTACAGATTACTGATTTTGGGTGATACACTTTAATCTCTCTGGGCCTCAGTTTCTCCATGCATAAAATGAGGATATTGGTTTAGATGAGCACTAAGTGTTGTTATTCCAAACTCTTGTGTATGTGGTTCAAATTTAAGTCTGCTCCCGTTGGCAGGTCCCCAGTCCAGGCTCTCTCCTACCCTCCCTAAAAAACTTGGACACGAGCCTCCTCAGTGGTGGCTTCTAATCCTGCCTTCACGCCTTATGGGCACAATAACCACTGTTATCTTTCTAACATTCCACTTGAACCATGTATGGTCTCTCCAGTACCTAAAGATCCAGGTCCTTTTCATGACCCTGTCATTCAAAATTCTCCACACTCAAAGTTGGAGAAAGGCTCAGGACACATCTGTTTTGTGAGGCTTTCTGGGTATTTTTAAATGAAAAAAAAGAAGTCAAAATATGCTATCAGAAATTGTGGTACTTTTAAAATACTTACCTTTAACAACTAAACACTTTAACACATATCATTCACATAAAATGCAACACATACCATTCACAAGATAATTACCGTATTAATAAGGTCTTTACTGGAGACCTTTTCTGAATGAGAGTTCTAGCCTAATGGTCCTTCTGACCTCTTCCTCCTGCTTTCCCTACATCCCACAATGGACCCTGACAATGTACGATACTAGTTGAACCAATCCAGAACTCCCCAAACTTGGCAGTGCCCTTGAATTACCTAGGTGGTCACCAGACTGGCATTTGGGATCACTGGACAGCCTCCCTTGTTTCATGGCTGAACACCAACAAGAGTAGAAATGTGTTTACAACTCTGCTTGTATTCCTGCTCTCTCCTCACTCCCTTCAGGGACACTACATAGCTTCCACAAAAAGACACACTGTGCCTTCAAGACCCTGACATTGCCTTCTATATGCTTCTACCCAAATTATCTTGTCCTATCCCTACAGGCCCCTGACCTTCTTTTCAGCCACCTCACTTCTTTCTGAGCTCCCTTTGTCCCTGTCCTGAGGGTTCCACCGACCCAATTTTTAAAAGACAGGGAGTATACTGGGTTTCTTTTGTTTGATTTTCTTTTGACCCATAGCGCTTTTCTTTGCTGCCTGTGGGCACATGCATAGGTATTCAAGTGAAACAAGCCCAGACTTGAGAGTTAAGAACTTCGAGGAATTTCTCTGCTCCTGGTACAGCAGGGAAGCTGGGGTAAGCTGTTTGCCTTCTTTGCACCTTGGTTACCTCACCTATAGAGCAGGTATCATAAATAATGAAAGATTAAACTCTGGACTTGCTGGAAGACAGCATGTTTATCTGATCTCTGGCATTCCAAGTGCATGGTGACCACAGGGCACTTGGATATAGTAGTAATGGGTGGGAAGTCATGCCAGTGATGGAAATAAGGGAAAGAACACTAGACTGAGGGTCAGAGGCCCAAAGGCCTCCTTCTGGTACCAGCTTGCTTTGCATCCTAAGGCATGCCACTCAAGCTCTCTGGCTTCATTTTCTTCCTTTGCAAAATGGGTATGTATAGCCTAGTAGCCAAGAGCAAGGGCTTTAATGTCAGACAGACCTGGGTTGGCATCCCAGCTCTACCACTTACTAGCTGTGACCTAGTCCAATCACCAAATCCCTCTTGGTTTGTTTACTTATTTGAGGGAATGTAAATGGGGACACTAATTGTATTTACTTTATGAGATTGTTATAAGGATTAAATGAGATAACATAGATAATATACATAAAGAATTTAACATAGTATGTCAGTTATTACTACAACTACTACTATGAAGAAAAGGAAGACCTGGGGGAGGACATTTGCTAACCTATTTTACACAGTTGCTGTGAGAATCTAATGAGGTAAGTGCTGGAAAAGGGCTTTGGAAGATAAAAGGACTCTTAAAAGGTGAGGTGGGATTGAAATAAAAGACAAAGGTGTTGGGACCTTCCCCCTTGCTGCCAAGGGGTTTGAGTCTATGGGCTCTGGCTTGCTCAGTGCTGGCATGAGTGTCTATTGCCTTCTCCTCCCACTGACCCATCGTGCATTCATGATGATTTGCTCCTCCTGGCAGACTGAATTAGAAGAGGGGATTTGAAACCTTGATCTCCATCTCTCTGCCACCCCTACTGTAGAGGCACCTATCAGATAAGTAGCCAGTGCCCAGCCCAGACCCAGACTGAACTTCACATTTGCCCTACTAGAGGTCTGGCTCTAGTTGCCAATGGTCAGCCTTCCTGGTCAGGTTTTGGGGTGTGTTGGAACCTGTGGGGTACCATGAGAACTCACTGCTCTGAACAATTACTAACTTCTGCACACAAAGACATATTGTTGCATAATGGTCATTCAACAAAACTGGGCTAGTTAAGGAGGGCTGCATGTCTGTGGGTGTAGGGTTTCCTTCAGTAGCAGCTTGAGAGGAGTGACTGTCCTCATCTGCATTCCCCAGGACAATATTTAATTTCTACATGCCAGGTCTCTTATATGACCTTATTTAATCTTCACAAAACAAACATTTAGTTGGTATTTTTATAGTATCCATTTTTCAGATGAGAAAACTGAGGCTTAGAGATGTGAAGTAAGTTGCTCTAGGGCAAACAGCATGTAGAAGATCTTGTTCTTAAACCCATGTCTTTCTGACTGCAGAGCTTACACTTTTAACCTATACATTTTTGAAAGACTAATCCATCCCAGAACCTTCTTGTGGTGGTATAGGTCCCAACCTGCTTCCAGAATGATCAAGCTGAGGCTTAAGGAAATTTCTCTCTGCCAATTGCCAACCACTGCAATATCCTCTGGCCTCCAAGAACTTTTAATTTCCTTCCTCTGCTCTTTCCATCATTTTCCCCATCTATCACAGAAAACACTTAACAGAAAGGGTCAGTATCCCCGGAAAAAGCATTTTAGAGTGAAAAGTGAGGTCAGACCATGTTTTCCCAGTCCTTCACTCTGCCCTTTTCTTCTCTACCTCCATCCCTCTGCTCTGACAAGGAAAGCAGGGGTGCTAGGGATTATAAGAAGGTTCCTGTTTAGAGGCAGGAACATGGTCGAATTTCAAGAGTGGGATTTTGGCTACGGCACTTTATGAAGCCAGAGCAGGAGGCCCCTAACTGTGAAATCAACATTAGTGTTCCTTTCAGCTCTGAGGATCAAAACCTTATTGATTCTGGCAGCCAGTCCTTGAATTGATTAGTTTGTCATTTGTCTCAGGCTAGACACCCAAGGTTTCCTTCCTAATGCTGGACTGCAAGTGTGGGGAGAGCCACTTCTAGAGATAGAGTGACCACCTGTCTCCTTGGGTTGCCCACTAGAAGTAGTTACCCAAACTGGCCACCTTCTTAGTTCAAAAGTGTCCTCAAAGTTGAGGGCAGGGCCCTATCCAGTTTCAGGCTCAGGGCAGGAAGGAGGTTCATCGTTTTGGCATTTGTTTTCTTGTTCTGGTTCTACAAAGGCTCTGATGCTTCCTGAAAGCAGAGTGTAGAAAATTAGCCATCTGACTTCTGCTCTTTCCTGGTGGTTGGACAGATCACTGGAGACCTGTCAGACATTGTGGTATGGTGGAAGGAGTACTAGATTAGGAGTCCAAAGAAGGGGGTTTTAGTCTTGGCTTAGCAATGGACCCACTGTGTTTCCTTGAGTTATTTGTATCCTCTCTGAGACTCCATTTTCCCCGTCTACGAATTCTTAAAACTTTATTGAGGTACAATTAACATACAATAAACCACACACATTTCAAGTGTACAATGATGAGTTGATGAGTTATTTTTTACCTACTATTATACTGTATGTTAACTAACTATGTTAGTTATGTTATATGTTATATATGTTATGTTATATGTTAACTATATGTTAACTATGAAACTAATATTATACTGTATGTTAACTAACTGAAATTTTTAAAATTTATTTCTATTTTTTTTAGTATCAATATGTTTATTGTCCACCACAGGAATACTTGCAATTTTTTTTGCATACAGCTTATTTTTTTATTTTATTTTATTTTTATTATGCTATGTTAGTTGAGTTTTGATGTGTACACACTCATGAAACTATCGCTGCAATCAAAATAATGGACATATCTCTCACCCTCAAAAGTTTCCTTATGTCTCTATAATTCCTCTCTCCCACCTCATTCCCTGCCCCTCCCCACTCCCAGGTAACCACTAATATGCTTTCTGTCACTATAGATTAGTTTGTATTTTCCAAGAGTTTTACATAGCTGGAGTCATACAGTATGTATATTTTGTAGGCTCTGGCTTCTTTTACTCAATATAATTATTTTGAGATTCATCCATGTTGCTGCATGTATCAGTTGTTTGTTCATTCTCCCTCCCTCCCTGTTTCTCTGCCTTCCTTCCTCCCTTTATTCCATTTTATCAATTGGGGAGGTAGTATTGAATTTTATTAACATGGAAAGGTCTCTGAGACATGAATAAATTTTAAAAAGCATATTATAAGTGGTATGTACTATATATACTGTCTTTGACAAAACTATTACTATATATAATGTATATGTATATATATACTATATGTATATATACACATATATACATATATTCACATATATTTTTATGAATTTATATATATTTAATTAAAGATACAATTTATATATTTATTTATATATATAAATCTGGAGGAATACATACCAAGGTAAAAATACTTGTCTCCAAGTGATTGGAATTGTGAAGATATTTTTTGCTTTACTTTTCTGTTTTCTAATTTTTCAATTGTGAAAATATATAGCTCTTTTAAAAAGTAGGAAAATGTTACTATATTTTTAAACAGCTTTCTTGAGGTAAAATTGGCATACAATAAACAGCCGATTACATAAAGTACACATTCTGAGATATATATATATATATATAAAATCATGAAGCCATCACCATATTCAAGATAATGAGCATTTCTATCATCCTCAGAAATCCTCTCCCTATCCACCAGCAACCATTGCTCTTCTTTCTGTCACTACAGATTAGTTTGCATTTCCTAGAATTTTATATAAATGGAATAAAAAGTGGGTCTTTTTTTAGTCTGGCTTCTTTTACATATCACAATACTTTTGAGATTCGTCCAAGTTGTTTCATATATCAATAGTTCAATCCTTTTTATTGTTGAGTACCATTTTTTGGTATGGCTGTGTTTATCCATTTACATATTGATGGACACTTGGTTTTTTTTCTAGTTTTTTACTATTTACTATTACATTCATTTCTTTTGGGTTGCTGGGTCATTGTAACTCCATGTTTAACTATTTGAAGAACTTCCAGAGTGATTGCACTATTTTACATTCCCAGCTGTTGTGCAACTAGAGCTAAGAGTTCAAGTTTTTCCAGATCCTTACCAACAGGTTGCTGCCATGGTCATTTTTTTAAAATGTTAAATATTTTAATAGTTGTGTAGTGGCATCACATTGGGCTTTAATTTGTATTTCCCTTATGACTAATGATGTTAAGCATCTTTTCATGTATTTGTTTACCATCTTAAATATCTTCTTTGGTGAAGTGTCAGTTCAAATATTTTGCCTGTTTTCAATTGGGTTATTTTCTTATTTTTGAGTTTTGAGAATACAACACACATACACAGAGGATATAAGTCCTCTTTTATCAGACATATAATTGGCAGATATTTTCTTTCAGAGTGTAGCTTGTGTTTTAATTCTCTTAAAAGTGTATTCGAAGAGTAAATTTTTAAATTTTGATGAAGTCATTTTTATGTATTTTTTATACTTTCGCTCTTTGTGTTCTATTTAAGAAATCTATGCCTCATCCAAGGTCACTGTGATTTTCTCCTATGTTTTCTAGGAGTTTTATACCTTTAGGTCTTACATTGAAGTCTATAATCTGTTTTGAGTTAGAGTATGATATGAAGTCGCAGTTCAACTTCACTCTTTTCCATGTGGATATCCAGGTGACACAGCACCATTTGTTGAAAAGTATTATTCTTTCTCTATTGAATTGTTGTGACAATTTTGTTGAAAATGAACCAGTCGTATATGTGTGGGCCCATTTCTAAACTCGTTATTTTTTTCAACTGATCTATACATCCATCTTTTGCCAATACCATAATGTCTAGATTTCTGTAACTTTATAGTAAATCTTGAATTCAAGTTGCTCACTATAAGTCCACCAACTTTGTTCTTCATTGTCAAAATTATTTTCACAATTCTATATCCTTTTCATTTACACATAAATTTGAGAATCAGCTTGCCACATTTTATTAAAAAAAAAACAAAAACAAAAGAAACCTTGCTGGGATTTTGATTGGGATTGCATTGTATCTATGGAATAATTTGGGAAGAATTGATGGCTTAAAAATAATGAGTCTTCTGACCCATAAACAAGATATATCCTTCCATTTATTTAGGTCTTTCTTAATTTCTCTCATCAACATTTTGTAATTTTCAGTATAGAGGTCTGGCACATATTTTAAAATCAAATTTATATAGCCAAACTGTGGAAGGAGCTGAGATGTCCTTCAACAGATGAATGGATAAAAAAGATGTGGTGCATATATATAGTGCAATATTACTCAGCCATCAGAAAAGATGAATACCTGCCATTTACATCAACATGGATGGAACTAGAGGGTATTATGCTAAGTGAAATAAGTCAATCATAGAAAGACGATTATCATATGGTTTCATTCATTTGTGGAATATAAGAAATAGCTCAAAGGATCATAGGGGAAGGGCGGAAAAACTGAATGGGAAGAAGTCAGAGAAGAAGCCAAACCATGAGAGACTCTTGACTCTGGGAAACAAACTGAGGGTTGCGGAAAGGGAGGTGGGTGGGGGGATGGGGTAACTGGGTGATGGGCATTAAGGAGGGCACATGATGTGATGAGTACCAGGTGTTATACACAACAAATGAATCATTGAACACTACATCAAAAACTATGGATGTACTATATGTTGGCTAATTGAATTTAAATAAAATAAAATAAAATAAAATTTATAAGTATTTCAAATTTCTATTATAAATGGTATTTTACTTCTATTTTTAATTATTCATTGCTAGTATATAAAAATACAATTGGATTTTGAATGTTGGCTATGTATCCTGTGAGTTTGTTTAACTCACTTATTAGTTCTAGTAGCTTTTTTGTACTATTTTGAATTTTCTGGATAAATAATCATGTCTGTAAATAGAGAAAATTTTACTTATTTCTAATTTGTATGTCTTCTAGTTCTTTTTGTCTTACTGAACTGATGAGAACCTCCAGTACAATGTTAAATAGAAGTAGCAGACATCCTTGCCTAGTTCCTAATCTTAGGACGGAAGATTTTAGTTTTTCCACTAATTAATATAATGTTAGCTATAGGTTTTCTATAGTTGCTTTTTATTAGGTTGAGAAAGTCTCATTTTATTACTAGTTTGCTGAGAGCTTTTATATTGAATGGATAATTTTGTCAAATTTTTTTTCTGCATCTATTGAGATAATTATATTGGATTTATAAAACTTGTAGGTTTTTTTAAAGATTTTATTTATTTATTTATTTAAGAGAGAGAATGAGCACAAGTTGGAGGAGGGGTGAGGCAGAGGGAGAAGCAAACCCGTCACTGAACAGAGAGCCCATTGCGGGGTTCAATCCCAGGAGCCTGGGATCATGACCTGAGCTGAAGGCTGACACTTAACCAACTGAGCCACCTAGGCTCCCCTAAAATTTGTAGTCTTGTTATAATTGCATACTGCATTGATTGATTTTTGGATGTTGAACTAATCTTGTATTTCTGGGATAGATATGACTTGATCATGTTTTATCCTTTCTACATGTTGTCGGATTCAATTTGTTAAAATGTTGTTAAGGGTTCTGCAACTGTGTTTATGAGGGACATTCATCTATAGTTTTCTTGTGATGTCTTTATCTGGTTTTAGTATTAGGTAATACTGGACTCATAGAATGAATTAGAAAGTGCCCTGTCTTCTATTTTTTGTAAGGGTTTGTGTAGAATTGGTATTATTATTTCCTCAAATGTCTGAAATTCACCAGTGAAACCATCTTGGTTATCCCCTCTATGATGTTTTTAAAGTAGGCTCCATACCCAATGTGGGGCTTGAATTCATGATCAAGAGTTGCATGCTCTACTGACTGAGCCAGCCAGGTGCCCCACACCCTCTATGGTTCTTGAGGACCCTTTCATTTTTAACACCCTGCAATTCTAATAAGGCCTTTGTCATCAATTTTTCTGTTTTAGATGTGTGTCTCTCCTTGTCTCCTTCTGATCTGTTTTTGCCTCCTCCCTCTTTCTCATACCTTCTATCAGGTGAATGACAGTCTGAGTCTGTAGGTGCTGGCTAGCCTCTTCAGAGAAAGCTGAGGAAATTGTTTCAGTTCATTGTTCCTCTAAGCACTGATGGTTTTGGCTCAAGAACTATCTGTAATATACCTTAGCTTCTAGTGTAGATAACTATTGTCCTAAAACAGTGGTTGCCAAATCAGTGGGCCATAGGCCATTAAGTAGAGCCCAGTCGCCCATGAAAGACTGGGGCAAGAGCTAGAAGGACTGCATTTTCAGATCTGATGTAAGTACTTCTAAGTGTTAGTCTCTCTGGGCCTGCGTCTGATTACCTATAAAATTAGAAACTGGATCTCTAGATCTTCTGATTCCAAAAATGGAAGTAAATAAACAATAGCATCAGAGAGAAGGAGGCCAAATGACCTAATAAGGAGGTAATAAGACAACTTATGTTTTCAGTGATTATTTGACTTTTTAAGTTTTGATACTCAAAAGTAGATAGACCATTAAAGTTGGCATGTTTTGAGGCAAAGTGTGGAATGGAAAGTTAAAAATGGGATTTGTTTAGATATTGAATGTTTACAAAAGAATATTTTCCAGTATTGCTGTGCCAACCCAGAAAAACACTACCACATTCTAATGAAGAAATCTGGCAGTATCAAATGCCAGGGCAAATATAAAAACACTTTTGGAATTTTAAAATAAAAGCTTGCTACAAATCTATAGAATTCTAGACACAATGAATGGATGGTGAGTAGCTACCAAAGTAAATGGGCTTAGAGAAGTTGAAAGCTGGAAGAAAGAGCTTCTCAACATAAGTGTTTGTCAGGAAATGGAAAAAGGTTTGGAATTAGCTTCCCTGAACAAGAGATTTTCATCTATTAACTGGAAAAATAACTACCTAGCACTTAACTCTGGGTCCTGCACAAGGTTAAATAAATAGTTAATAAATGAAGCTTAACTGGAGGTCACTCTCCAGTCAGGCACAGAAAGAATGGAGGTCAGGGCTCTGCCATCTCAGTACCAAGGAAGACCAGGGCTTTGCATTTCTCTCCCTCTGGAGCTCCCCAGCTGACCCTTAAAGCGCTTTCACTTCCTTCCTCTTAACTATGTTCCACAATGCTTTCAGTCATCTGACTAGTATTTGCTGACCACCTGGCCTGATGTACCAGTATACTATCAGCACTATCCTGAGCTGCCTGCAACCTATCCCACATAGTACTCATGCCCTACCAATGCCATTAAGACCACCCTTACTTGTCCCAAGTAGGTTTAGTCTCTTTACCATATTCTGGAGACTCTGAAGAGGGACATGAGGCAGAAACAGGGGAATACTTCTGGTAACAGAGACACTAATTCATGGTGCCACTTTTTCCCACTTAGCATTAGGTACAAAAGTTGGATAGCTAAGCCTCAAAACATGACCTTCTAATCCTATTTGCTATCCTTTCATCATACTGTGCACCTTGTCAGGAAGTGGGGGCTCTTGAATAGAGTCATCTCATCCCCATGTCAATCCCCCTTCACCTCTCTGATCTGCCTCTTTCCCCAGCTTTGCCCCTTCTTTGGCTTTTTTCCATCATTCCCTCATTTGAGCTTTCATTAGTTTCCCACAACAACAGGAATTTGTAAAAGCCTGTAATTTATTTGGAGAGTTTGGCTCTTAGAGTACCCTTTCCTCTTTTTGCAACTCAGAGGGAGAGCTCAGAAAGGTTGGCTTTTGGCAGCCAAGGAATAAGGAATCTGGTCTTGTATTTGAGTTCTTTTCTGAGAAGTCTCCCAGTACATCAAAGGCATTAGCCTGTGGGCCTGGGTAAAGATCCAGGGCACTAATTGGGCACTTGAGTGAAAAGACTTTGAGCATAAGGAAACTTGAGGACCAATAGGCCCAGGATGGAGCTGGAAAGGCCAGCGTTCTGTTCTTGTACTGCTGAGGCCCAACAGAAGCCCAGCTGGCTGTGGATGTCTAGAGGAGGAAAGGGGGGGAATGCCTACTGAATACAGACATTGTATTTACTTCAGGTACAGACATTTTGAGGCCAACTCTCTGGAAGTATTTAACTCACCTGAGAATAGTGATTGAGGCTGAAGAGAACTTTGGGATTCAATGGATGAAAGCTGTGGATGGTGGATTTATACATAGTTCATCCTCAAAGTGTTAGCGCTGTACTGGATGGAAAGTATATTAGTCAGAAATCAGGTACTTTCAGCACTTATAGTGGGTTGAAGATAATGTTCTGTGCCTGATGGAAAATTGTGGGGTGCTGCCTCTTATTTTGCCAAGTCTGTTTAGAAAGACGGCCCTCAGGGCACCTGGGTGGCTCAGTCGTTGAGTGTCTGCTTTCAGCTCAGGTCATGATCCCAGAGTCCTGGGATCGAGCCCTGCATCGGGCTCCCTGCTCCGCGAGAAGCCTGCTTCTCCCTCTCCCACTCCCCCTGCTTGTGTTTCCTCTCTCGCTGTGTCTCTCTCTGTCAAATAAATAAATAAAATCTTAAAAAAAGAAAGAAAGAAAGATGGCCCTCTATGTCATCTGTTAAAATCTACAGGAATGCCTCAGAGATACAGCAGGTTTGGTTTCAGACTACGCAATAAAGCAAATATCACAATAATGTGAGTCAAGTGGTTTTTTGGTTTCTTAGTACATATAAAAGTTATGTTTACACTATACTGTAGTCTTGTAAGGGTGCAATAGCATTATGTCTAAAAATGTACATACCTTAACTTAAAAATACTTTATTGCTAAAAAATGCTAACCATCATCTGAGCTTTTAGTGAATTGTATTCTTTTTACTGGTGGAGGGTCTTGTCTTGATTTTGATGGCTGCTGACTGATCAGGATGGTGGTTGCTGAAGGTTGGGGTGGCAGGGGTGATTTCTTAAAATAAGACAACAATGAAGTTTGCCACATTGAATAGCTCTTCCTTGCACAATTTCTCTGTAATGTGAGATGCTGTTTGAGAGCATTTTACCCACAGTAGAACGTCTTTCAAAATTGGAGTCAATCCCTTCAAATGCTGCTGCTGCTTTATCATGTAATTTATGTAATAGTCTAAATTCTTTGTTGTCATTTCAACAATCTTCACAGCATCTTCACCAGGAGTAGTTTCCATCTTAAGAAACCACTTTCTTTGCTTATCCAAAAGAACTCCTCATCCATTAAAGTTTTATCATGAGATTGCAGCAATTCAGTCACATCTTCAGGTTCCACTTCTATTCTAGTTCTCTTGTTCTTTCTACTACATCTGCAGTTACTTCCTTCACTGATGTCTTGAACCCCTCAAAGTCATTCATGAGGGTTGAAATCAACTTCTAAACTCTTGTTAGTGTTGGTATTTTGACTTCTTCCCATGAATCACAAATGTTCTAAATGACATCTAGAATGATGAATCCTTTCCAGAAGGTTTTCAAGTAACTGTACCCAGATCCATCAGAGGAATCACTGTCTATGGCAGCTATAGCCTTATGAAATGTATTTTTTAAATAAGACTTAAAGTCAAAATTGCTCCTTGATCCCTGGGCTGCAGAATGGATTTTGTGTTAGGGAACATGAAAATAACATTAATTTCATTGTACATCTCTAATGTACAGAAGTCTTAGGTGACCAGGTGCATTGTCAATGAGCAGTAATATTTTGAAAGGAATCTTTTTTTTTTTTTGAGCAGTAGGTCTCAACAGTGGGTTCCAAATATTCAATAAACCATGTTGTCAACAGATGTGCTATCATCTAGGCTTTGTTCTTCAATTTATAGAGCAAAGGCAGGGTAGATTTAGCATAACTGTTAAGGACCCTAGGATTTTTGAAATGGCAAATGAGCATTGGCTTCAGTTTAAAGTCACCAGCTGCATTAGCCCCTAACAAGAGAGTCAGCCTGTCCTTTGAAGCTCGAAAGACAGGCATTAACTTCTCCCTAGCTATACAATTCCTAGATGGTATCTTCTTCCAATAGAAGGCTATTTTGCTTACGTTGAAAATCTGTTGTTTAGGGCGCCTGGGTGGCTCAGATGGTTAAGCGTCTGCCTTCGGCTCAGGTCATGATCTCAGGGTCCTGGGATCGAGTCCCGCATCGGGTTCCCTGCTCAGTGCAGAGCCTGCTTCTCCCTCTCCCTCTGCCACTCCCTCTGCTTGTGCTCTTCTGTCTATCTCTCTGTCAAATAAATAAATAAAATCTTTAAAAAAAAA
>NW_028071027.1:0-7800 GCF_054177405.1 Leptonychotes weddellii
AGCCTTTGAACAGAATTGCAGAAAAGCATTTTCTTCACCAAAAGCCACCGTGTCAACTTTCTGGAGACCAAGAGAGGGTGGCACTAAAATCATAAACACATGGGATTAAATCACTGAAGACAACTCACAAAGTATAAAATATCAACTGTGGTGGTGTCATCTCAAGCCTGCCATCAAATGAATAGGGGTGCCTGGGAGGAACACTAGATGGTATATGTCAACTCACTGTTCTGTAGGACAAGGCAGGTCGTGCCCCAATCTGAGAAAGAAGCACCTGCAATGGGCCCAGGATACGAGGCTGGGAGATGCAAATAAACCTCCTGAAAAACACAGTTTATAGCACTGGGAAAATATATTTCACTTTTGTTGAAAGAAAAATGAAGAAAGAGAAAAATCATCACAGGAAAGATTTGGGGGTGCACTGCCGGCAGGTTCTGGGGGAAAAGACGCCGGACTCAGCCCTTCAGTGCACGAGCCTGACTCCCTCCCTCTTCAGAAGGCAGCCCAGGCCCCGAAATGCAGGTTCCACCCAACCGCAAGCCTCCCCTGGCTCCTCCTGGGTGGGTTGGCCCCATACTGGGTGCTGAGGCATGGCGGCACCTTCATCCCTGAACTCAGTCTCCCCTCCTCCTCCAGGTCATAAATTTGAGGACAAGCTCCAGTGTCACCTCCACCCAAAGCATTCTCTGGTTCTCAGGCTGGATTAGAACACGTGCTGGCTGCATACCCTGCATCTGCCTTACCCCACCACGCACTCTCTTAGATGCAGTGAATCACATGTCATTCATATAACACCTGCCCTGACCTCCAGCATGGCCAAGGCTGGATTATATTGTGATTGTTCTCCCCCTAGACTAGGAGACCCTTGTGAGCACTTTCTACAGGGCTCTATCCCTGAAACAGAGGACACTGTCAGCACCAGACAAACACTGAGGTGATCAGAAGGAGGACAGTGACACAAGGGCCATTGTTCCCAAACTGCGAGTTGAGGCAGCATGGGGAGCCCCAGCAAACTCCCAGAGATGCCACTGGATCTTGAGAGTTTCAAGGGAAATAATGATGACATCTGTCAGACACCATACAAACAACTAGTTCCAGGTAGTTCAGTTTCAACATTAGATCTCTGCATTCTTTCCATCATGCCATATCTTCAAGACCCTTGGATTGCAGGGTTGCTATGATAAAAGGCAAGTACAATGTGAGAATCAATGTGGAACAAGACATGAGTATGGCAGTGTCCAATGTGATTCCATGATCTGTTCAGTTCCCTATACATACCAAGTTGTTAGGGCAGAAATACTTATTAAATGTTGAGAATCAATCTATTTATTTATTTATTTTTAAAGATTTCATTTATTTATTTGGGGGAGAGAGAGAGAGCATGAAGGGAGAGGGAGAAGCAGACTCCCCACTGAGCAGAGAGCCCGACGTGTGGCTCGATCCCAGGACCCCGAGATCATGACCTGAGCCGAAGGCAGACACTTAACTGACTGAGATACCCAGGTGCCCCAAGAATCAATCTATTTAATAAGCACAACTGTGAGGTATTTTTTTTTTTTGGCCTAGGGGTACTGCAAAAAATTTACCAAGAGCCAAAGGGTGCGGTGAGCTGAGAAAGCTGGGGAATCTTTGCCCTTAGGTGTGTTAGTGTAGAGAGTGTGAGCAACAGCTCCCAGGCCTGTGCAGGTGGTGGTGTGCACACCAGCCTGCAAGGCTCTTCACTCCTGTATCTGCCAAGCACCTGCCAGCTATGCCAGGTACTACGCTCGGCACTGGACCACCCAGACGGGCTTCTCAAGGGCAAGGCCCTGCTCCATCACCCAGCCCAATACTGTGTACAACACTGCCTAGGAAGAGTTCCTTGTCAAGCTGTACTGAGAGACACACAGACCACAACCATTGTCCTACTCACAGGACAGAACATGAAGCCAGGAAGCAAAGGCCTTCTGGATAGGACTGCAATTCCCATACAAAGAAACAAACACAAAACAATTCATAGAATTCAAACAAAGACCTTATCAGATATATCAGAAACTTGTCTCTAGGATCAACATGGTGAGTGACTCCGATAAGACACAGAAAAAAATGAAGACTGGCACGGGGACAATACCATTCTCCACCTGTCTTCCTGACTCCTAAATCACCCCCAAGATGCCGGGGTCCAGGGCCCCAGTGTAGGCTATGTGTGAGCTGGACATCCTCGGGCAGCCTCAGTGGGCAGAGGGAATGGTCCCAGCCCACATCTTGCCACAGAATGTGCTCCCAGGAAGAAGAGCAGAAAAGGAGGTTTGGGCCCTTTCAGCCACAGCACATTCTTCTGCAGAGCACAGGGGCTCATGTTTCCAGGATCGATGGATAGAGAGCAGGTGCCTCACACCACTCAGAGGACAAAAAAGATCTCACCCTTTTTCTTGTCATGTCAAGGCCTATCCCGGTCCTTCAAAGATGGTGTGCACTCTGTCAGCTCACTCCCTATTCACTGAGAGCTTGGGCAGACTTCCCAAACTCTCTGTCTCATTACCTCATTAGAAAAGTGGAGATGATAATCCAGCCCACATGTTTACTGGGACTGTGCAATGTTATGGTGTATAGAGTGTTTCTGGAACAAGAAATGCAGTTCCCTCCTTCTGTTGCTGTCCTCTGAGCCACACAAATCTTGTACTGTTTTCTCACAGAGTGCCATACACTTCAGGAGGCCTTCTCCAACTGCCCAAGGCAGGCAGGTTTGATCACTCCCTCCTCTAACTGCTGATGATGCTTAGTTGTTGCCTTATTATATAAATTTTTGCATTCATTTGTTCAACATTTCTTTATTAAAGGTCTCTTCATGCCAAGGACTGCAAGCAGGAAGCTCAAGGCTTCCTTCATGGAGTTCCTTACCTTCCCCCTCCACCCCCACTCTTCAAACTAGGAAGGCTACAGGATGTAGACAAGATGAAGGGGGTGACGTGACTGGCAGAGGAGGATTAGGTCACGTCATCACAAAGTACTTTAAAGAGAAAGGAAGTTGAACCCAAGCAGGATACTCCAATCAGAGACCAGAAGGACCTGAGTCTGTTCTGAGGAAAGTGCAGAAGAGTCTAGAGGGCAGAGCTTGGGCTATAGACCCAGTGTGGGGAGCAGGGGTTGTAGAAAGTATGCACAGACCATCCCCCTTGCTCACTCTCTGCTGAATACCTAAAAGTGGGGCAGGAAGGAGGTCTCTGTCCCCCTCCTCATTCCTACTCCTCCCCCACCTCATCTTTGATCAGGGAACCAGTGCAATGTCCAATGAGCCAGTTAAAATCACTTAAATAATAATTACTATTATTATCATGATAATGCACTTGTTTTATCCTAGGAGATAATTATTACTAACAAAAGATGCTAGTTAGTTAAACATGCAAGTACCATATGATTCATCCATTCCATTCCTAGGTATTTGCCCAAGAGAAATTAAAGCATATGTTCACTAAAGACTTGTAAATGAATGTTCATAGCAGCTTTATTTGGAAACAACCCAGATGTCCATCAGCTGAACGGATAAACTAATTGTGGTTCATCTACACAATGGAATACTATTCAGTAATAAAAAGGAAGGAATGATTGATATATGCTACAACAGATGAATCTCAAAATAATTATGCTGAGTAAAGAAGCCAGACAAAAAGAAGAGTACATATTGTATAATTCTATTTACATATATTCTAGAAAATACCAACTAACCTACAGTGACAGAAAGCAGAACAGTAGTTGTGGGAGGGAGTATAAAGGGGCATGAGGAAATGTTGCGAGGTGGTAACTCCCATGATCTTGGGATGATGATGAGTATTGATTATCTTGGTGGTGATGATGGGTTCATGGGTATATATGCATATCAAAATTTACCAAATTGTACTTAAATATGTGCAGTTTATTGTATATTAATTATACCTGTTAAAAATAATAGTAAAGGCTAGAGAAATAGAGGGATATAAATAGGAATATAAACCAATGGATCCCTCCTAGAAAGCAGTTTGGCAAAACATTCCAGGAACCTTAGATGTCCTTATCCTTTGAAACTTTTTCTAGAACTGTATCCCAAGACATAAAAAGACACAAAATTTTCACTGCAAGATTATTTATAATAAAAACATGGAAACCACTAATATAACTGACAAAATGACTGCTCAAATAAATTAGGGTATGCTCACACACTGAAATATTATGTAGCCATTAAAGGCAATGCATATAAGGAGTTTTTAATAACCTGGAAAAATACTTATGTGATAATGTTAAGTGAAAAAAGCAAGACATAAATTGTATATATGGTATGAACTAAATTATGTAAAAATATGCATAGAAAAATCTCTGAAATATTTTTAGAATTATCTCTGAGTGATGGGGAATATGGGTAATTTTTAATCTTTTAATGCAAATTTTTAAGCTTGTTACTTTTTATGTATTTCCTTAAGTTTCTACAATGAGAATGTATTTTTTTAATTATAAAATAAATAAAATAAACAATATTCAAGGAAATCCTCTAGTCTTTCTTGTTCCTTGAAAAAGCAAACCCTGCAGTAAGGACAAGAACCAGATTGCATTTCTCTAATCCTTGCATCTGTGAAAATGTAGAAATGTCTTCACTGCAAGTTGCCACTCTATAATTCGAATCCATGTTCCTTTCTCTACTTTTAGACCACCTAGAGAACCAACTGGTATGCACCATATGTTGTCACCTAATTTTATTCTACAATTTGTTGAAACTCCATTTGAATCCATATTTTGAGTGTGAGCCCCTTGAGAGGCAGAGGTGGGATCTTCCCCTTCATTTACACTTCCCCTGTCACCCCACCCCACCTTGCCATAATATCTAGGAAAGAGGTGAGGATGTGTGTGCATGCATGCACACATACACACACACAATACAATGGTGACACAAATTAATAATAATGCTATATTAAGTTCTTATACACAGCTTTTCAGAGTCATCTATTTCAATCAAAACCCCAATAAAATAAGAGCACTAGGAAGTGGGTGGTAGGGTTGATAGCACTTTGGCTCCATGCATAAAGAGGAAGATGAGGTAAAAGCACTAACTGGCTGAGGCTAATTTCAGAAGTCTTTCCCTGACTTTCCTATATGAACAACAGACAGAAGTACTGGGACTCCACAGTCACTCACTAGCCTGTGAGCTTCAGCTATGTCCTCCTCATCTCTGTATCTCCAGGCCCAACCCAAGGAGGCATTTGGTAAATTGTTATTTCTAGAAGAAAGGGTTAGCAATTAGGCAGAGGAACAGCTTGCATTTGAATCTGTTTTCTCTAACATAACACATATCCAAGAGAATCTTCAGTTTTTCATGACCTATTTAATAATTTCCCAAAGATGTGGCCCTCTAAACTATAATTTGTTTCATGAGAGTCTTTGCAGCAGCCCAAAATGACTGACACGTTGAGGAGACCTGTCCCCTTATCTCAAAGAGTTCTAGCCCCATTCCCAGCCCCCAGGTGCAAAGTTGAATCATCCTCTGGCTTCTTTCATGGTCATCAATGCACCGCCCACCAAGCAAATATATGGTTGCATACTTAAAACAGTTAAAGTGATGAAGGGCACAGAAGAAAAACGTCAAGAGAGTCAGCCCCTTAGTGACTCAAGCCCAGTGTGAGGCCACATCCTCCAGAATCAAGGCCAAGAAGACTCTGTCTCTGGTATTCTCCTAAGCAATGGGAAACTCCCAAAGCTTCTCAGTTAGAGGCTGATATGCTCAGGTCCTGGGAAGGATGCCTAGGAACGAAAGAGACTGAAAAGGCAGCAAGGAGGCATCTCAACAGGGGTCTAGATAAGGCTGAGCCAGAGAAGATGGAATAAAAGAATGGCAATAGTGCAGGGGTACGTCGAGCAGGCGCATACCAGCTCACAAGAACTGACTGTACACATCCGTTCCCAAGCCCGTGTTCAGTGATAGCACACTGGTAGCTTGAAATCACAGCCATGATGGGAATATCTACACTAAAAAAAAAAAAAAAAAAAAAATGGCAAGTGCCATGAATCCGAGGGCTTTTCCCCCACTGCAGAGAGCTGATTGTTAAATATTTATACACACCATTGGGTATACAGTTTGAAAACCAGCTGGATTTGGGAGGTAGAGAGAAAAGTCCCAGATGACCTTCTGATGTTTCTAGTCTGGATCTCAGGATGGATGAGGCTCCATTTCTTGAGATAGTGAATACAGCAGAATGAGCTGGTATAGGGTTGGGGATGGAGAAGGGGAGTTCAGCCAAGGACATTTTGAATTTGGTAGATCTATAAGACAACCCAAGGATAGCAGAATTTTGTGTCTAAAGCTTGGGATATAGCCCCATCCTGCAGAAAGCTTGTATTTAAAGCTGTGGGTGTGAGCAGGTGGAGTGAAAAGAAGGGCAGAGGAATCCTGGGAATCTGCAGAACCCAACATTCAAGGGTGTTACCAAAGAGGTGTCTGGGAAAAGAAGACTGAGGAAATTCAAGAAGCAAAGGGAAAGAAGAGGTGGATGCCCCAGGAAACAGGGAAAAGGGAGATTCAACAAAAGGGGATAGCTACATTGTCAAGTGCTACAGACCTCAAAGAGTCTTCTGAGATTGGCATCAAAGGGACTGTTGGTAACCTTAACTTGACCAGATTATGAGGATCTGGGGAAGAGAAGTAATGGCTCCTCAGTGTTTGATCTTATAATGATGTATCTCTGTGTTAATCAAGATCTAACAAGGAAAACAGTAACTACTCTAGGTACTTCAAGGAGAGGAAGTTTAATGCAAAGAATCACTTATCCAAGTGATATAGTATAGGGAAGCTAAACAGCAAGCGGCAAGACAGGAAGCCAGTACCATCCAGGGATGCAGGGACAAATGACAGGTGAAGGATCACCAGAGCCCAAGAGGTGGGGCCACATAGCAGAACCTGAAACCCTGCCATGTCTTCCCTGCAGGAGGGGAATTAGCAAGGACAGATGTGTGGCAGCAATGAGAACACCCCAGGCAGAGAAAGAGAGGGAGAAATACTTTGGCTTCTCCCTTTTCCACCCTCCCCAGTATTCCACCAGTGCCTCCCATTGGTTGTACCTAGCCAGAGGCAATTGGCAAGGCAGCTGGAGAATGTAGTTCCCTGCCACACAGAGTGGAGCAACAGAAGAGCAGGAAGAGATCAGACAGCAAACAGGCCAATGAATGACACTACCATTTATCACATTTCATGACATTTAGGACATTGATTGTAAGACTCATCCTGATTTTAGAGATGTTAACATTTGAAAAAAAGATGATCCTAGAATTAACGAATATGGTATACCTATGGAGACATGATGCACAATACTTCACAGAGTACCTCTTTTCCTAGACACGTTGGGCTTCCTTTGCATGAGACTGTTGTCCAGTCTTGACCCTACAGAGACATACACCAACCCCTTGGAAGGAGCACAGGCTGCCAGGAGTGTTTCTGTGTGGGTTCCTAATGCATCTCCGTTCCCCAGTGCTTGTTCCCTCAGCCCACCAAGTACAGCATGGCCAGCTGTGTCTTCCAGGTTCATCATGCCTCCCTGGGCAAAAATCAAATTTATTATTTTATTCCCTGGGCCCCATCACATGCTGTGATGGATTTCAGTCTTTTGTATAGAAATGCAGGCTGGTGCCAAAGGACAAAAGTAATTATGGAGGCAGAGGAAGGAGAAATATGAACAGCAGAAAGATAAAGCTCAGAAGAAATGAGCACATATCATTTACTCCCACACCTCTTGGACACGTGCTAGAGGTGGGGCACCTACACCATGTGACCATTAAGCCCTTCCAAGAGTGGGCCAGCTATAT
>NW_028071028.1:0-383 GCF_054177405.1 Leptonychotes weddellii
TTCCTTTCTTATTCTGAAACAATAATTTTATTTTAGGACAAAATTACTTTTTTCCTTTTACCAGAAATAAAATGAAACCCATGTCCTTTATACTTTTTCTTATCCAAAAAACACATTCTGTTTTCCTTACCTACTTTTCATATACATTTTTTACCCTTATTATTTCTAGTAGTTTTATTTTTCTTTCTTTTTTTTTTTTTTTAAAGATTTTATTTATTTATTTGAGACAGAGAGAATGAGAGACAGAGAGCATGAGAGGGAGGAGGGTCAGAGGGAGAAGCAGACTCCCTGCCGAGCAGGGAGCCTGATGCGGGACTCGATCCCGGGACTCCAGGATCATGACCTGAGCCGAAGGCAGTCGCTTAACCAACTGAGCCACCCAG
>NW_028071029.1:0-383 GCF_054177405.1 Leptonychotes weddellii
ATTATCCTTGCAGGGTATTTCTCCTTACAGGTTTGAGAGTTCTAATTGTATTTTTCATTAAGTAAGGAGACAATGTTCTTATACTAACTTTTATAAAAGGCAATCATAAACTCACACTGAAATGTCCCTTTTTTTGTTCCTCATTGACAGTCTCAGGATTTGCCAGGTTGGTTCATCTGTAGTTCTTTTTTTTTTTTTTAAAGATTTTATTTATTTATTTGACAGAGAGAGACACAGTGAGAGAGGGAACACAAGCAGGGGGAGTGGGAGAGGGAGAAGCAGGCTTCCCGCGGAGCAGGGAGCCCGATGCGGGGCTCGATCCCAGGACCCTGGGATCATGACCTGAGCCGAAGGCAGACGCTTAACGACTGAGCCACCCAGGC
>NW_028071030.1:0-383 GCF_054177405.1 Leptonychotes weddellii
CCTGGGTGGCTCAGTTGGTTAAGCGACTGCCTTCGGCTCAGGTCATGATCCTGGAGTCCCGGGATCGAGTCCCGCATCGGGCTCCCTGCTTGGCAGGGAGTCTGCTTCTCCCTCTGACCCTCCTCCCTCTCATGCTCTCTGTCTCTCATTCTCTCTCTCTCTCAAATAAATAAATAAAATCTTTAAAAAAAAAAAAAAAGAAAAAGAAAACAAAAGAATCTAAGAGGTGACTTGGGTTAGGCACCTGAGTCACCAGGTAAATGGTGGAGTTCTACCCTGATATAGGGACCACTGGAAAATAACAAGTTAGGCAAGAGTATGGTGGGACGGGCATGGAGAATCAAGATATTTGACTGATGAGTAGAAACTGGTTATGATGGGGT
>NW_028071031.1:0-383 GCF_054177405.1 Leptonychotes weddellii
CCATATTTAACTAGTGAATAAGACCTGACCATTTACAGGTATGTTTTTCTTTCCAACTGGGAATGGAACACAGATTTTGAAGTTTAAGTTTTAAAGTTGCATTTGAACCTTACATAAAGAAGCTTAAGTGGGAAATATAGGATTTTTTTTTCTTCACAATTCAGGCCCATTATTTTGAATATTCTTTTTTTTTTTTTTTAAAGATTTTATTTATTTATTTGAGAGAGAGAGAGAATGAGAGACAGAGAGCATGAGAGGGAGGAGGGTCAGAGGGAGAAGCAGACTCCCTGCCGAGCAGGGAGCCCGATGCGGGACTCGATCCCGGGACTCCAGGATCATGACCTGAGCCGAAGGCAGTCGCTTAACCAACTGAGCCACCCAGG
>NW_028071032.1:0-383 GCF_054177405.1 Leptonychotes weddellii
GCTTCTTTCACTTTATAAATGTTTTGGAGGTTCATCCATGATATCAGTAGTTCATTTCTTTTTATTGCTGAATAGTATTCCATTTTATGAATATACCATATTTATCTCCCTATTTGCCAGTTTGTGGACATTTTGGTTGTTTCCAATTTTCGGCTATTCTGAATAATGCTGCAGTGAGTATTTCTTTTTTTTTTTTTTTAAAGATTTTATTTATTTATTTGAGAGAGAGAGAATGAGAGAGAGCACATGAGAGGGGGGAGGGTCAGAGGGAGAAGCAGACTCCCCGCCAAGCAGGGAGCCCGATGCGGGACTCGATCCAGGGACTCCAGGATCATGACCTGAGCCGAAGGCAGTCGCTTAACCAACTGAGCCACCCAGGCGCC
>NW_028071033.1:0-383 GCF_054177405.1 Leptonychotes weddellii
AAAATTTCCTGTGATCCACCTTTCCCGCTGTCCCCATGCCCTTGGCATTCACTAATCATTTCTGTGTTGCTGCAGTTTTGCCTTTACTGAAATGTCATAAATTTGAAATCATATAGTATGCAACTTTTTCATACAATCTTCTTTCATTAAGCAATATGCTGAACTTTCAGTTTTTTCTTCTTTCTTTTTTTTTTATTCTTATGTTAATCCCCATACATTACATCATTAGTTTTAGATGAAGTGTTCCATGATTCATTGTTTGTGCATAACACCCAGTGCTCCATGCAGAATGTGCCCTCCTCAATACCCATCACCAGGCTAACCCATCCTCCCACCCCCCTCCCCTCTAGAACCCTCAGTTTGTTTTTCAGAGTCCATCGTCT
>NW_028071034.1:0-383 GCF_054177405.1 Leptonychotes weddellii
GGCAAGACACAAACAAGTACGAAACCAGGGCTTCTTAAGCTTAGAGGAACATTGATATCAATCTAATGAACATTCTGTCCCTTGCCACTACTTAGCAATTAGCAAAACCAGTGACATTTTTGGGGGGTGGGGGTAGGGAGACCCGGTTCCTTCAACTCTCTTGTTTAACAGTGTGGATTTCTTTTTTTTTTTTTTTTTTAATTTTATTTATTTATTTGACAGAGAGAGACACAGCGAGAGAGGGAACACAAGCAGGGGGAGTGGGAGAGGGAGAAGCAGGCTTCCCACGGAGCGGGGAGCCCGATGTGGGGCTCGATCCCAGGACCCTGGGATCATGACCTGAGCCGAAGGCAGACGCTTAACGACTGAGCCACCCAGGTGCC
>NW_028071035.1:0-383 GCF_054177405.1 Leptonychotes weddellii
TCAGGGTTAGTACTGAGTTGGTACACTGATTTGTCTTTGTGTATTAGCTAAAAGCACTTCAAACACATTGGCCGACTTTTTTTAGTACTTGCTGAAAGAAATAAGCTAGAATCTAGAAGGCATCCTCAGCTCTTTTCTCCCCTTTGTAGCCAGGCACTTCATTTTGCCAATTATCTCATTGTATCTTTTTTTTTTTTTTAAAGATTTTATTTATTTATTTGAGAGAGAGAGAATGAGAGAGAGCACATGAGAGGGGGGAGGGTCAGAGGGAGAAGCAGACTCCCCGCCGAGCAGGGAGCCCGATGCGGGACTCGATCCCGGGACTCCAGGATCATGACCTGAGCCGAAGGCAGTCGCTTAACCAACTGAGCCACCCAGGCGCC
>NW_028071036.1:0-383 GCF_054177405.1 Leptonychotes weddellii
CTGGGTGGCTCAGTTGGTTAAGCGACTGCCTTCGGCTCAGGTCATGATCCTGGAGTCCCTGGATCGAGTCCCGCATCGGGCTCCCTGCTCGGCAGGGAGTCTGCTTCTCCCTCTGACCCTCCCCCCTCTCATGTGCTCTCTCTCTCCTCTCATCCTCTCTCTCAAATAAATAAATAAAATCTTTAAAAAAAAAAAAAAAGAATATCTTTGAAAATAAATTTGAATTCATCTCACATTGGTATTAATTAAAATAGTATTCCAAATTTTCTTAGATATGTTGCTATCAATATTTTATTATCTATTAAAAGAAAGCAAATCACATCCCACTAGTAAATGCCAATTCATCTGCTTTTTAAATTTAAATGCAAATTATTTCCACCCCT
>NW_028071037.1:0-383 GCF_054177405.1 Leptonychotes weddellii
GGGCGCCTGGGTGGCTCAGTTGGTTAAGCGACTGCCTTCGGCTCAGGTCATGATCCTGGAGTCCCAGGATCGAGTCCCGCATCGGGCTCCCTGCTCGGCAGGGAGTCTGCTTCTCCCTCTGACCCTCCCCCCTCTCATGCTCTCTCTATCTCATTCTCTCTCAAATGAATAAATAAAATCTTTAAAAAAAAAAAAAAAGAGTTAACTTTAAAGTAGGTCCTCTTGTTACCAACATTAGCTGTGTATATATGTGTCTACTATGCTATACCGTTGGGATGGACTGAAGCTGTTTCTCAATTGATTCTGATTCTCCTATTTAAACATATTAGCATTGATTTCTTGGATTAGCTTGTTAGAACAGATCTGCTAGGCTATCCGTCCTT
>NW_028071038.1:0-7799 GCF_054177405.1 Leptonychotes weddellii
GAAAATAAAATTTACATTTAAAACCAATTAAATAAAAAATTAACTAACCAAGATATAATAGGGAATGTATTAATATTCTGATCATAGCTCATTCATAAAATCTGCAGATAAGGAGACAATAATTAAAGAAGATTGCAATAGTATTGACAAAGTCTTGCACTGCAACACAGACATTGCTTTTCTATTATTTTTTGCACAACTTCACTGACTCCCATACATTCTCCAGTCCCATGATTTGTGGCTCTCTGTGAGAGGCTGCAAAATGGAAGTTAGAGAACTCTATAGGATTTCCCTCCCAGTGTCACCTATCGATCTATATTGTTAGGAAACATCAGTGCAAGAGCATTTTCTCTCACCGTATTTCCTGGGCACAGAGAACGATCTCACTTGAGTTCCTACTGTCAGAAAGCCAACTGATCTATTTAACTGGCCAGGACATGAGCCCCTTCCTCCATTCTGTTTCTGCCCACACCCCTTCATGTTGAATATCAGCCTGAGTCGCCACCTGATTCACTACAAAAGAAAGCAGGGCAGAGGTCGCTGGCCTCTCTTTTCCTTGCTCAGGTTCACGTGTTCACCCTCCTTTCTTCCCTTCCCTTCTTTCTCTACTAAACCCTGGTTTGGGGCTGAAGCTCTCCTGCCATACTCTGTCAGGAAGACACTGGGCATCACCACCTTCTCAGGCACACCGTGTGTCTCTAAACGTGTCATAGACACAGCAACACCCACCAGGGTGCCCTGAACAACTTGTGGGGCTGGACATTCACTGCAAGGATGAGCAAGAGACCACTTCACTGTTACATGGTTTTATCTTGAAATTACTTACGCCCTGGCTGAGGAACTCTTAGCATCAAACTGTTCTCAATGTCACTAAGGAACAGCTGGGGTTGGGGGATGTTACTTCTGGTTCCTATGCTCTGATCGTTTGTATGATTTTGTATCAAGCAGACACTGAGGGACAAACAACCACAGACTGTGCTGGAACCAGAGTGGATCAGGCAGAGACGCTCAGCATCCAGGCCCCTGCTCTGCTCAGAGTTTGTGCTCAGCTCCCCCTGCAGTCCCCGTCACTGTGTCACTCACGGCACAGTAGTAAACAGCTGAATCTGACGCTTGCACTGAGCCTTTCTGCAAGTGGAAGGATTTGGAATCTCTGTCATAGGTGGCTTCAAAACCTTTCTTGCTTCCTTTCTCCTTATCCGTCAAGGCTTTCAGGAGGAGCCGTGGACCTTCTCCCGGATACTGGACATACCAATAAAGGGCAGGGTACCCTGATGCTGAATAAGTACAGTTCACAGTCAGGAAAGCCTTCTCTGAGAGGGTCACTTGGCCCTCTGTCTGAGTCACTGAGTCTCCATGGGTTTGTCCTGAGGAAAAAGAAAAGAGACCTTGTCACCTTGGGCATAAAGCTCTTGGATAAATTATAGTTAAAGGTTTTGCTAATACAAAAGAAGAAAGAATCCAAATTTTAAGAAGTATTTTCCTTACCAAGCATTAAGAGTATCACAGTCACGAAGCCTGGAGAACACTTCATCTCTGGAGCATCACCTAAATAATGTTCTTCGTTCTTACCACGAAGTTGGAGTGATAGAGGAATGATCAGTGGAAGCCCACATTTCACACAGGAAATGTGATTGTGGTAGGAAGCTGCACCCCCTGGTGGACAGGGACGGAAATGGGTGCATATTGGCCAGAGGCCTTATAACACTGAAAGAGACAATACCATACTGGTCATGCAATTACTACTCCAGACCCCTTTATAAAATCTAATCCCTCAAGAAGCATCATTAAATCAAGTAGCTGAACTAATGAATATCTCTTGGATATGTCAATTTACAAAAAATCATGTGGTTGTTGTCAGTGAGTATGTTTTTAAGGTAGGTCACAGCTTCCAAATACTATAAAGACAATGAGTTTTCTTAACATTCTAACTTTTCTTAACCCTTTCATGTATCTCCTGCATCCTAATAGAAAAGCACAGTAAATAAATTATTTGATGTATTCACGAAATTTTAAAAAGTTTTGTCAAAAAAACAAAGTCTCAGATTTAGTTTTTTGTTTTTTTTTTTTATTTGACAGAGAGAGAGATAGCGAGAGCAGGAACACAAGCAGGGGGAGTGGGAGAGGGAGAAGCAGACTTCCTGCTGAGCAGGAAGCCCGATGTGGGACTCGATCCCAGGACCCTGGGATCATGACCTGAGCCGAAGGCAGACGCTTAACGACTGAGCCACCCAGGCGCCCCCAAAGTCTCAGATTTAAAAAGACACTGTAGAAGCTAAGAAAAAATACTTGAGCAGGTCATCATAAACATGAATTCCAATGATGATCCTTATGTAAGCACTTCTTTAAAAACATAAAGACAAGACCATGGAAAAGTTCAATTAATCCCATCTTGGTTGCAGAAAATTTGGCACTAAATTTTGTAAAGAATCACTACGAATGATTGATTTGCTTGATCCATGAGAACAAGATATATCAAAGCCAAAACAGCTGCCTGGTGCAGCCAAATGATCTCTACTGAGCACTTGCTACAATCCTCCAGAGACAATACTTCACACTGAGAATATACTGGATGCAACATTAAACAAACACCAGTGGGGAGACTTTCCTAGGATGGCAGAAAATGGGGCTATCCATGCTTTTCTCGGAGTCAATGAAATCCCATAAAATCTGGAAGGTAGAAGAATATGTTCTGAAATACTGTCCTAAGGAAACATTTGAGTATCTCCAAAAGGTTCTTACACAGTTGCATTCCCTCCATGAGCTATGAGTATGGAAGGGTAATAGTATTTTATTTTCTACATGGATTGAACCACTCTCCTGTCAGAAAACCACAGCAATCACAAGAGTTAAATATCAATTGGATTTTGTGTTTAATTCCTATGCTATTTCAAATACTCTTTAGATAGCGGAGCAAATTTCTCTGGGACAGTTAGGTAAGGTTAGGCCTCACATAGAAACTTCACTTCTCCTGTCACACCCCAATCCTGTGGAAAAGTGGAAACAACAAATAAAATATTAAAACTGAAATGAGTTATTATAGCAGTTACCCTTGAACTACTGTGGCCTGGCAGAGCCTTAGTCCTCGTGGCCCTGCATCCTTCCCTTACAAAGTCCTAGGCTGTCTCATTATAAACTGTTCACTGTGGCCCACATAACTCAGATGTCCCAACCCATACATATTCCAACCTTCACAAACTGAACTAGGTAAGTGAACCCTTGACACTCTTCCTTTCATCCCAGGTACAGGCTGCTCTGTGGCCATTCATTTAATCACCATTACATGACCTAAACCTTTGGTGCTCTGAACAAAGTCTCAGAAAAAGATTGCCATTGAGATGTATGAAATGACCTTATATGTATGATTTATTTCCAGTTTGACGGATAAAGTACAAGAAATGGATCCTTGGTTACATGTTTATCAACTGGTATGACATTATGCATCCTTCACTGACAAGAATTGAAAAAGTTACTCATATTAAAGATCTTAAACTGAAGTTTTCTGGAGAATCAGCAGAATCAGACAGTCCACAGATAAGTGTGCACACAATATCCTAGAAAAAAACATGTAACTGCATGACAGCTCCATCTAAGGCGATTAGAAGAGAATTCTCCTAGAGGTTTGGAACCACCGATTTTAATACTTTCTTTTGCATTCTATTGAGATTATTTTTATCCTTTTAGAGGTATTTTCTCATTTTAATGGTAAAATGTTAGGTATTTCTGGTTACCCTGAATTGTTCTCTCACTAATAAAATAACTTGCATGGGTATAGACTTTAATAGACACAATACCTACCCTAGTGCTATAGTTCAGCTCTGCACAGACATTGCTAGTGCAAAAATGTTTAAGAATTATTAGATATGTTATTTCATATCTACTCCTGGAAAAAAGAGGTAATAACTATACCCTAATTTAGTACTGCTAGAGTGAATCTTCATCAAGTAAATTACCCTTGAAATCTGAGAAAGTTCTATTGATAAAAATTTAGGATGGAGTTCGTACAACTAAACTTGTGTACAGAACGTGACTCAGCTTGATTATATGAGTTGATCCAACCTTCAACACCACCTCTCCATTATCAATTGCCAAATATATTTTGTAGAACTATAAATCAAGTCTCTAAAGGAATTCAAACACTTGAAATGATGAGCTATTCCTATGAAAATAACTTCAAAGTTCAAAACCTCAGGGGTAGGAAACACCGAGAGTGGAGACAGAGGTGGGGTCATGCATGTGCTCTGTGGCATGTGCTTCCACCCACCAAGACACATGGTTCTCAAAAGCTTATGTGTTGTATGCTCCCATCAATAGGGCATTCTTAAAAACACAAAAATGAGATTAGACCAATATTTGCAAGGATTTGGGAATATAGAAGTGTGTAATGGCAAAAGAATAGCACAAAGGACTTTTGGGGAGCAATTAAACTATTTTGTACCACGATCTTATGATGGTTACTGGATCTATACAATGCACTAAAATTCAAAATTCACAGACCTGTACACCAAAAACAGTCACTTTTCCATATAACTCTTTTAAAATTAAAAACTTAGGGGCACCTGGGTGGCTCAGTTGGATAAGTGTCTGCCTTTGGCTTAGGTCATAATCCCGGATCCTGGGATTGAAGCCTACATTGGCTCCCTGCTCATCAGGGAACCCACTTCTCCCTCTCCCTCTGCCCCTCCCCCTAGCTCTTGCGCTCTCCCTCTCTCTGTCTCCCTCTCTCTCCCTTGCTCTGAAATAAATAAATAAAATCTTAAAAAGATTTCAACACTGAGATAAAAATGGCAAAATAGGAATTTTCTACCGTATCCACCCCCCAAAAAAATCCACTGATCTTCACAATCATACACTAAACTAAAGAAAGTACCTATGAAGAAGTCCAGCAGAAAAGACACAGCACACTGTGGAACAAAACAAATCTGAGATTGGATAGATTGAGGAGGGCATGAAGAACAATTTCACTTTACCCTCCTCACCCATGCCCATGTGGCACAACTCTGAGCCAAGAGAAACCTTCCAGCCTGTGACTTCCCCGTGGAGGGAAGTGAGAACATGTGAGTGAGCACATGGCTCCCCAAGCTCTGGAGGATGCTGCCAAAGGGAACGCTCTTTCTAGCCCACATCCAGAATACTGAGGTGTACCGCTCCCTGGGGAGTGGGGTGCACCTAGCAGAACAGCACCCAGGGCTCTTGGAGGGCAGTAAACCAACATGGACCCTACAAACCATGACACAGCCTCCATTAGGAATCTGCCCATGAGCCACTGGAGATGGCTTGCCAATCATGGTGAAGGTTTAAATCCTGAATGTGTCTGGATCAGAGCTATGTACTCCCTGCACACTCTGGCTAAAACACTTGTTTTCTTCCACTGCATCAATTCTCATCTAAGTATGATCAAGCATTCAAACCTGTAGGAACTGCACCTTCTCTCTCACTTCTAATTGATTTAAGAAGAAATAAACTAATAATAGAGAAGAATGCTTCCTTCTGACTCCATCATCAGGCCTGGAGGAAATGGACCAATCAAGAGTCATCTTCCTTCTACGATACAGGAGCTGGTGGTACAAGGAGGGAAAGAATCAAGCCCATTGACATGTTGGGCTACGGTTCTAACCTCCTTTGGTCAGATGTGATAAACTGAATTTAATCTGAGGACTTCCCCAGTAAGAGAAAGCCAGTTACCTAATACCTAGCAATCATAACTCAGCTAAGAAGAAGCACTGTCACCCTACCAATTACCAATTATATCCATCGTTAGTTACGAAGACTTGGAGGGACCTTGAAAGGAGCCTATCCTTGAGCAAGGGTGGGAGAATGAGGGAATTAAATATTTACTCAATTTGTTTCATTCCATTGATTTCTCCGCAGCACTAGAGAAATAATTTTCTTAAATAAAGGTTGTGGTTAGTAATGTCTAATTCAGTCATACATGAACATGTGGAGGGAGGTTGGTAGAACCTCATCTCTACATTAGCCATTAGTCCAAATGCCTTCGTGCAATCTACTAATAATAGTAATACATGCTTATAAAAGTTTTCCTATATATCTCAGAAAGAAAGGTTTTCATTACAAGGATAACAAAATTACAAGTCCAAGAATAAATTGAAAAACCTTCTAAGAGCAGAGCATCATTAATAAAAAGAGACATAAAAATGGAAAGAAGCAGTATGTTCTCAAACAATTAAATAATCACATATATACTTTAAGGACTTTTATTTTTCACAAATCAATTTATAAATATAATTCAAACAGAAAGCTTAAATTAAAATTATGAGTCAGTAACAGAATTGTCCTTTCCTTCTTTCGTTAACATCGACTGATAACCAATTATGTGGAAAAGTTTTCCTAGGTACTGAAAGTATAGAAATGAATGAAATACAAAATTCTGTCTCCTAAGTTGCATGAGAATTATTGTGAACAGACACAGATTTTGTAAATGAAAATAGATTTCTGAGTTTTATCTGAAGCTCATATTGTCAAATCACTCCCTATCTTAATTTCCCTCAAACACACAAATAGTACATACCATCCCTGGGCTCCAAAGGAAAACCTGTGACCTAATTCCTGAACAAGAAAGTGATCAAAGCACATAGAAATGGTGGTCAGATTTTGCCTGAAATACAGAGTAACAAAATTAAATGAAACTCTATTTAATTAAATACCTCACAAAGGTATTATAATGCACTAATTAAATGAAAACTTAAATATGAAATTAAAACAATGCTGAAGTTTGACATAAAGAATTGATGAAGTGGGGAATGCTCAAATCGAAATCCATCAATGAAAAATTCATGAATCTGATTATAATGAAAATATTTAGAGACCAAAAGAATATTAGCAACATTATATATTACAGAATTATCACGTTCATATTTGCACTTTTCATATTTCTATATTTGGCATGTAATATTTTAGATCACAAAAATTAAAAATGCTACTTTTGAAACACAATATTTAAGTGCTTATCCATAAAAAGGACTGTATATTGGTAGAAAGGGGTTATTTATAGGACAGGAGTCTCAGTGGCAAATGTAGAGTTCTTTAAAACCTTAACTTCAAAATAAAACATTACTAGCTCCAAGAATCCATTAAACAACAGTCATCCAACAAAATGTTCTAACTCTGTCTGGGTCATCTCCATCTTAATAGTTTTATTATATGCTTTTAATGTCCAACACATTAGCTTCCACTTGCGGACAAACAATAGGACAAATGCAAACTTGAAGTTCTGTGTCAGAGGACAAGGGGCTGCCCCAGACCCAGGTTTGAGTGCAGGCAGCAGGTGCCTGGGAAGCAATGTGTACTTGCTGTGCAGAAGTACACAGCTGAGTCTTCAGGTTGGGTGTCTTTGATGTGCAGGGAGAGATGTTTGGCCTTCTTATTCAAAAAAACAGTGAGTCTCTGGTCTTCTTTGGTGGCCATGCTTGAATGAATGTATATAAGGAGCTGAGGACCTTTTCCAAACTCTTGCTTATACCAAGGGAAGTAGTCTGAGGCACTGTCTGAATAACTGCAGTTGATAACAGAGCTGCTTCCCTGCTGGACACTCAGGGTAAAAGGATGCTGCTCCACCTTCTCTCCTTGGCTGAACCCTGTACAGAAAGAAAAGGTCAGAGGAAGGAGAAGAGTTTCCAGGTTATTCTGCTTCAGAATTCTCTTCTTCTACACTAACTGAAGGAAACCTGAGTGAAGCCAGTCTTGACCTCTGAAGAATATCCACTAATACACTGTTTCCCATAAACCCTCAACTCACAGTTCAGCTGCAGCCACGAGAATATGATTAAAGCTCCCGTGGA
>NW_028071039.1:0-383 GCF_054177405.1 Leptonychotes weddellii
CAGTGGGGATGTGGCCATTCCCTCCCAGCCTTCTTCACAGGATGCCCTCCTCTTCCCGACCTCTGTGCTGGTATCTCAGCGCTCCATCTTGGACCTCTTTTCTTCTTAATCCATACTCACTTTTTGAATGATTTCATCCAGTCCCATGACTTCAAATACAACCTATATGCTTATGAACCCCAGCTTTTTTTTTTTTTTTTAAGATTTTATTTATTTATTTGAGACAGAGAGAATGAGAGAGACAGAGAGCACATGAGAGGGGGGAGGGTCAGAGGGAGAAGCAGGCTCCCTGCCGAGCAGGGAGCCCGATGCGGGACTCGATCCCGGGACTCCAGGATCATGACCTGAGCCGAAGGCAGTCGCTTAACCAACTGAGCCACCCA
>NW_028071040.1:0-383 GCF_054177405.1 Leptonychotes weddellii
GCCTGGGTGGCTCAGTTGGTTAAGCGACTGCCTTCGGCTCAGGTCATGATCCTGGAGTCCCTGGATCGAGTCCCGCATCGGGCTCCCTGCTCGGCAAGGAGCTTGCTTCTCCCTCTGACCCTCCCCCCTCTCATGTGCTCTCTCTCTCTCATTCTCTGTCTCAAATAAATAAATAAAATCTTTAAAAAAAAAAAAAAAAAGAAAATGACTCTGAACCTGGCTTTGGCGTCAGACAGAAGAGTTCAAACTCTCAGCTTTGCTATTTACTAGCTATGTTGTTTGACGCAAGTGACTAACCTTTCTGAACCTCATTTTCCTGATTTCCCAAATGAAGATGGTAGTAATAACTACCTCCTAAGAATAGTTTGAGGATTAAATAAAGA
>NW_028071041.1:0-383 GCF_054177405.1 Leptonychotes weddellii
GCGCCTGGGTGGCTCAGTTGGTTAAGCGACTGCCTTCGGCTCAGGTCATGATCCTGGAGTCCCTGGATCGAGTCCCGCATCGGGCTCCCTGCTCGGCAGGGAGCCTGCTTCTGCCTCTGACCCTCCCCCCTCTCATGTGCTCTCTCTCATTCTCTCTGTCTCAAATAAATAAATAAAATCTTTAAAAAAAAAAAAAAAAAGTTCTTTAAGAAAATCTTCCACAAACTTCCTCGCAACAAGGTATTTTTCCTTTTGCTTGTTTAAGAATCTAAACCGTCTGTTTTCAATTCATTCATTAAATAAATGTGGAAGTATGCTGTGACATTCACAAGATAACATGTAGCTTTAGAGCCATCTAGCTGAGGACCAATAGCAAACTGCTA
>NW_028071042.1:0-383 GCF_054177405.1 Leptonychotes weddellii
CTGGGTGGCTCAGTTGGTTAAGCGACTGCCTTCGGCTCAGGTCATGATCCTGGAGTCCCGGGATCGAGTCCCGCATCGGGCTCCCTGCTCGGCAGGGAGTCTGCTTCTCCCTCTGACCCTCCTCCCTCTCATGCTCTCTGTCTCTCATTCTCTCTCTCAAAATAAATAAATAAAAAAAATCTTTAAAAAAAAAAAAAAAGAGGTAGCAAGTGATACATATATGATTGAATACTTCCAGAGTCTTGGCTTGACAACAGCCACTTGCTCTTTAGTACTCTTACTCATTGTTCTCCAAACTTAACCCTATATCCCAGCAATAACAACTTGGGCTTACATCCTTAATGCATATATGTGTGTGTGTTTATTTGTTTATTTAAAAAATA
>NW_028071043.1:0-383 GCF_054177405.1 Leptonychotes weddellii
TGATCATCCCCATGCCCCTCCCACCACCACCTGGAACCATCATCAGGGATGCACGGCCTCTCTTTGTTTCCAGGATTCATTCATTACATAAATACTGTGCATTTAGCCAGACATAAGACTGGGGGTTAAGAATTCATTTATTCATTTAGTAAGTATTTACCAAGCTTTCACAGGACAGAAACTGTCTTTTTTTTTTTTTTAAAGATTTTATTTATTTATTTGACAGAGAGAGACACAGCGAGAGAGGGAACACAAGCAGGGGGAGTGGGAGAGGGAGAAGCAGGCTCCCCGCAGAGCAGGGAGCCCGATGTGGGACTCGATCCCAGGACCCTGGGATCATGACCTGAGCCGAAGGCAGTCGCTCAACCGACTGAGCCACCCAG
>NW_028071044.1:0-383 GCF_054177405.1 Leptonychotes weddellii
TTATCTTACATCTGCTCACTGCCCACCATGGTTTTGAGTCAACTGCTAGTCCAGCAAATGGTGTCATCAGCCAATCAACAGACATTTGAGATCATACAATGTGCCAGGCACTTAACAAATAGGCACTTAGTACGTGCTTGATTAATTAAAAACCAATGTAATATTGTGTTTAACTTGTGTTTTCTTTTTTTTTTTTTTTTAAAGATTTTATTTATTTATTTGAGAGAGAGAGAATGAGAGACAGAGAGCATGAGAGGGAGGAGGGTCAGAGGGAGAAGCAGACTCCCTGCTGAGCAGGGAGCCCGATGCGGGACTCGATCCCGGGACTCCAGGATCATGACCTGAGCCGAAGGCAGTCGCTTAACCAACTGAGCCACCCAGGC
>NW_028071045.1:0-383 GCF_054177405.1 Leptonychotes weddellii
CGCCTGGGTGGCTCAGTTGGTTGGGCGACTGCCTTCGGCTCAGGTCATGATCCTGGAGTCCCGGGATCGAGTCCCGCATCGGGCTCCCTGCTCGGCAGGGAGTCTGCTTCTCCCTCTGACCCTCCTCCCTCTCATGCTCTCTGTCTCTCATTCTCTCTGTCTCAAATAAATAAATAAAATCTTTAAAAAAAAAAAAAAAGACATAGGGTATCAGAATGGATTAAAAAAACAAAACCCATTGATATGCTGTTTACAAGAGACTCATTTTAGACCCAAAGGCACCTCCAGATTGAAAGTGAGGGGGTGGAGAATAATCTATCATGCTAATGGACATCAAAAGAAAGCTGGAGTAGTCATTCTTACATCAGACAAACCAGATTTTA
>NW_028071046.1:0-383 GCF_054177405.1 Leptonychotes weddellii
GCCTGGGTGGCTCAGTTGGTTAAGCGACTGCCTTCGGCTCAGGTCATGATCCTGGAGTCCCGGGATCGAGTCCCGCATCGGGCTCCCTGCTCGGCAGGGAGTCTGCTTCTCCCTCTGACCCTCCTCCCTCTCATGCTCTCTGTATCTCATTCTCTCTGTCTCAAATAAATAAATAAAATCTTTAAAAAAAAAAAAAAAACTTGACACAGAAGAAAAGTTAATGAACTGGAAGAGCTAAAGACTAAATGCAGAATGTAACAGTGAGACAAAAAGATGATAAATATGGAGTCTAAGAAGCTAGGAAACACCAAGTTCAAACTGAGAGGAGAGAATACAGATCTATTCAGATTTCCAGAAAAAGATTCTAGAAAGAAATGAAGCAT
>NW_028071047.1:0-383 GCF_054177405.1 Leptonychotes weddellii
TACATATTTGACATTTCCCCTTCCACCTTTTTTGTTTTTAAGTGGGGAGGAGAGGGAGAGAATCCTAAGCAGGCACTCCACACCCAGCCTGGGGCCCTACATTGGGCTCGATCTCACTACTCTGAGGATCGTGACCTGAGCTGAAATTAAGAGTCAGACACTCAATTGACTGAGCCACCCAGGCTTTTTTTTTTTTTTTAAAGATTTTATTTATTTATTTGACAGAGAGATAGACAGAAGAGCACAAGCAGAGGGAGTGGCAGAGGGAGAGGGAGAAGCAGGCTCTGCACTGAGCAGGGAACCCGATGCGGGACTCGATCCCAGGACCCTGAGATCATGACCTGAGCCGAAGGCAGACGCTTAACCATCTGAGCCACCCAGGC
>NW_028071048.1:0-383 GCF_054177405.1 Leptonychotes weddellii
GGCGCCTGGGTGGCTCAGTCGTTAAGCGTCTGCCTTCGGCTCAGGTCATGATCCCAGGGTCCTGGGATCGAGCCCCACATCGGGCTCCCTGCTCGGCGGGAAGCCTGCTTCTCCCTCTCCCACTCCCCCTGCTTGTGTTCCCTCTCTCGCTGTGTCTCTCTGTCAAATAAATAAATAAAATCTTAAAAAAAAAAAAAAAGAAATACAAAAGGAAGAAGATAAGACATCTCTATTTATTTTAAAGTTACAGAACTTACAGACAAAATGCTACCTCATTGGATTTGAAAATTAAGCCACTTACTGTGCATATTGGAACTGTTATCCTCCATATGTCCAGAGGGAGGTAAAGCAGCTGGGACCATGAGCTCAGCTGTGTGCTAACA
>NW_028071049.1:0-7799 GCF_054177405.1 Leptonychotes weddellii
AAGATTTTATTTATTTATCTGAGACAGAGAGAATGAGAGAGACAGAGAGCACATGAGAGGGGGGAGGGTCAGAGGGAGAAGCAGGCTCCCTGCCAAGCAGGGAGCCCGATGCGGGACTCGATCCAGGGACTCCAGGATCATGACCTGAGCCGAAGGCAGTCGCTTAACCAACTGAGCTACCCAGGCACCCAAAATACTACTTTAAAAAAAAAAAAAAAGAACCAGCTTCTAGTTTCATTGATCTACTCTACTGTTTTTCTGGTTTTTATTTCATTGATCTCTGCTCTAATATTTATTATTCCTCTTCTCCTGCTTGGATATGGATGGGTCATGCCTTTTTATCCAATCTGCAACCCTGTGCTGTTTCATGGGTGCATTTAGGCTGTTCACATTGAGAGTGACTATTGAAAGGTATGAGTTTAGTGCCATCTTGCTGCCTGTGAAGTCCCTGTTTCTATAGATTGTCTCCGTAAACGTCTGGTCTATACTACTCTTAGGGTCATTCTTCTTTTATGCAATCCCCCTTAATATTTCTTGCAGGGCCAGCTTGGTGGTCACATACTATTTCAGTTTCTGTTTGTCCTGGAAGCTCTTTATCTCTCCATCCATTCTGAACGACAGCCTTGCTGGATAAAGTATTCTTGGCTGCATGTTCTTCTCATTTAGTCCTGAATATGTCTTGCCAGCCCTTTCTGGCTTGCCAGGTCTCTGTGGACAGGCCTGACGTTATTCTGATGTTCCTTCCTCTGTATGTAAGAAATTTCTTCCCCCTAGCTGCTTTCAGGATTGCTTCCTTCGTTCTAAGATTTGTGAGTTTTACTATTATATGTTGAGGCATTGATCTGTTCTCATTGATCTTGGGAGGGGTCCTCTCTGCCTCTTGGACACGAATGCTTGTTTCCTTCCCCAGATTAGAGAAGTTCTCAGCTATGATTTGCTCAAATATATCTTTTAGTCCTCTCTCTCTCTCCACCCTCTCAGGGATCCCAATAATTCTGACATTGGAACGTTTCATGGTGTCATTAATCCCTCTCAGTCTGATCTCTTGGGCTTTCAGGAGTTTATCCCAGGTCTTCTCAGCTTCCTTCTTTTCTATCATCTTATCTTCTAGCTCATTCTTCAGCCTCATTTACCGTGGCTGTCAGAGTATCCTGTTTAGACTGCATCTCATTCAAAGCATTTTTAAGTTTGGCCTGATTATATCTCATTTCTGACCTTAGAGATTCTATATTGCACTAATATTTTTCTCAAGCCTAGATATCGACTTCATAATTGCTACTCTGAAGTCTATCTCTGACATCTTGCTAATATCCATATCCATTAGGTCTGTGGCAGAGGCCATAATCTCTGATTCTTTTCTTTGTTGGGGGTTCCTCCTCTTAGTCATTCTGTTGAGGGGTGGTTGAGGGAATGTACAGAGTCCAAAGTATTAACCATGACCCAAGCAAGATGAACCTGTTTTATAGGGATCCTAGGCTTGTCATACTCTTGTTCTTCCAGCCTGTCTTCTGGAGGAGGGGCCTGCCACGCTGTTACTCAGGCAACTCTGCTTGAGCAGAGTTGCTCTGCCCCCCTGTGGGGGGCTTTGGGTGGGCTCAGTGAAAACCGGTTTTTTGAGCTTTTGTTCTCTGGTGGCTTCCCGTGTCTCTTCCGTCTCTTCCTAGAGTCAGAGCAGAAATGACTGCACCCAAAGCTCTGTCCCAGGGCAGAGAAATCGTAGTCTGCTCTTCACTGAGCTCTCCTGGCCACACAGTCTCCGTTTCTGTCTGCACTGCTAAAATCTGCAGCCTCCCCAGTGGTGTGCCCCACAGCCACTCTCCCAGAGGTCAATCCCAGGGCCCAGTGTGTCTCTGCCCTTTGTGCTTCTAAAACTGGGACCAGACCTGTGGTTCACGCTCCCACACCCGCAGCTTTTGGATCTTGTCTGGGGGCTGCACTGAAGTCCTTTCCCTGCTGCTGCCAGTCTGTGAGTCTGTGCCCGGTCCCCAGCGTGGGGCGCTTTTGCGCTCGGGTGTTATAGCACCTTCCTGGCGCCAGTTTGTGGCGGCTTCCTCCCCCTTCTGTTTATTTTCTTACATCTCAGGTTGATTTTGTGGGTGTTCAGAATGGTTTGGTAGATATCCAGCTAAATTCAGGGGACAGCTTGAAATAGACTGCTATCTTGCCTCAGGGCTTCCCAACAGTTCCAATACACATTTTTCATTTTTATAAACTTCTTGATAATTTGCAATTTTTATTTACTCTTTGAATAGATTTTTAAAAGACATTTAGTTTTGATTTTCAGATAGAGGGGTTTTAGTTTCTCTCATTGTTTCCAAGTTCTAGTTTTATTGAAATAATAGTTCTACCTTTTGGTATTGAAATTTTCTTTTGATGTAAAGTATTTACACTTTGTGAGTGTTCCAATGTTATTCAAAAGAAGGCTTATTCCTTGTTTTTTGGAGTATAGAGTTTGAAAAGGCACATATTACATTCACTTTATAAATTATGCTACTTACATCTTCTAGAGGAAGAGTTAAGTTTTTCTGTAAAGGGCCAGAAAGTAAATATTTTAGGTTTTGTGGGCCATATATTCTCTTTTGCACTACAGAGAAAAGCAGTCACAGACCATATATAAATAAAAGAGTTCCAATTAAACTTTATTTACAAAAACTGGTAGCTGGTTGGAGTTTTGCTAGAGTTTGCTGACCCCCAAATCTAGAGCCTTAGTTGTTGTTCACTGGATTTGGTAAAAATCAGAAAGGTATATTAAGCTCTCCTATGTCTCACATGTTCACATTTTCCCTCATGTGTCTTGCAGGTTTTTTGTATCTTGATGATAATATATTTAGTGCACATATATTCAATATCTTTATATTTCCTTCTTAAACTGTTTTCTTTAGCAATATTCCAGTGCAATATTCAAGTTGAGTGTCTGCCTTCAGCTCAGGTCATGATCTCCAGGTCCTGGGATCGAGCCCTGCATCAGGCTCCCAGCTTACTTACTATTAAATATTATATTTACTATTAAACATTCTATATTATTATTTTTTACCTAAATTCAACCTTGAGCAGTAAGTAAATGAACCCTGAATTATTTCTGTCTTATTAGCTTAATAATTTATTATTTTTTGTTTCAAACCCTCTAAATTATTTCTTAGGTATATCACTGGATAAAATTTCACCATTTTCTATTTGTTTACTAACTTTCTATTTATTTTTCTTTACTAATTTTATTTTTAAGTTTTTATTTTATTCTACTTGTTTATTTGAGAGAGAGTGCAAGAGATAGCAAGCATGAGTGGGGTGGGTGAGGGGCTGCCTTAAAGGAGCAAACTCCCAGCTGAGGGAGGGAGAAGCAAACTCCCAGCTGACCCGGGAGCCTGATGTGGGGCCTGATCCCAGGATCCTGGGATTGTGACCTGAGCCGAAGGTAGATGCTCAACCAACTGAGCCACCCAGGCGCCCCTTAAAGTTTTTATTTTAATCATCTGATGCTTGTTACAACAAGTGCACTCTTTAATCTCCATCACCTATCTAACCCATACCTCCAACCACCTTCCCTCTGGTAACCAGCAGTTTGTTCTCTTTGTTTAAGAGTCTGTTTCTTGGCTTATCTCTCTCCCCCACCCTCTTTTTTTCCCTTGCTCATTTCTTTTGTTTCTTAAATTCCACATATGAATGAAAGCATATGGTATTTGTCTTTCTCTGACAGACTTATTTCACTTAGCATCATACTGTCCAGCTCCATCCATGTCATTGCAAATGGCAGGATTTCATTCTTTTTTTCCCATGTATATACACACCACATCTTCTTTATCCATTCATTAGTCGATGGACATTTGGACTACTTCCATATCGTGGCTATGCTATAAACACAGGGGTGCGTGTTTCCCTTTGAATTAGTATTTTTGTATTCTTTGGGTAAATACCCAGTAGTGGAATTACTGGATCATAGGTTAATTCTATTTTTAATTTTTTGAGGAAACTCTATAACTTTTTCAGGAAATTCCAGAGTGGTTGCATTCCAACCAACAGTGCAAGAGGGTTCCCCTTTCTTCATATCCTCACCAACACCTGTTATTTCTTGTGTTGTTGATTTTGGCCATTCTGACAGGTCTGAGGTGATATCTCATTGTGGGTTTGATTTGGGTTTGTTTTTCTAATTTCTACATAATTTATTTCTTCTCTAATCTTTATTATTTCATTTCTTCTGCTTTTTTTGTTTGTTTGTTGTTTTTTTTATAGCTCCTTTAGGTGTAAGGTTAGGTCATTTGATATTTTTCTTGCTTTTTGAGGTAAGCCTGTATTGCTATAAGCTTCTGTCTTATAAACCACTTTGCTGCATCCCAAAGATTTTGAACTATTGTGTTTTCATTTTCGTGTGTTTTTAAATTTCTTCTTTGATTTTCTAGGTGACCCATTCATTGTTTAGTAACATGTTATTTCACCTCCAGGTATTTGTGGCCTTTCCAGATTTTTTCTTGTGGTTAACTTCTAGGTTCATAGTGTTATGGTCAGAAAAGTTGCATGGCATGACTTTGGTCTTTTTGAATTTGTTGAGGCTTCTTTTGTGGCCTAATATGTGATCTATTCCAGAGAATGTGTCATGTGCACTTGAAAAGAATGTGTATTCTGCTGTTTTGGGGTGGAATGTCCTGAATATATCTGTTACCTCCATCTGGTCCAATGTGTCATTCAAAGCCATTATTTCCTTGTTGATTTTCTGTTTAGATGATTTGTCCATTGATGTAAGTGGGGTGTTCAAGTCCCCTACTATTTGTAATAT
Source organism: Leptonychotes weddellii (assembly GCF_054177405.1). Taxonomy (NCBI): domain Eukaryota; kingdom Metazoa; phylum Chordata; class Mammalia; order Carnivora; family Phocidae; genus Leptonychotes; species Leptonychotes weddellii. The sequence continues at coordinate 4,769 of NW_028071049.1, forward strand.
CAATTAGTTCCTTTGTGTTTGTTATTAACTGTTTTGTGTATTTGGGTGCTCCCATTTTGGGTGCATAAATGTTTACAATTGTTATATCTTCTTGTTGGATTCTCCCATTTAAATTATGTAGTGTCCTTCTTTGTCTCTTTTTACAGTCTTTTTTTAAAGTCTATTTTGTCTGATATAAGTATTGCCACTCCACCTTTCTTTTGACTTCCATTTATGTGTTAAATGTTTCTCCATCCCCTCACTTTCAATCTGCAGGTGTCTGTAGGTCTAAAATGTGTCTCTTGTAGACAGCATATAGGTGGGCCTTGTTTTTTTTTTAATTTTTTAATTTTTTTTATTCTTATGTTAATCCCCATACATTACATCATTAGTTTTAGATGAAGTGTACCATGATTCATTGTTTGTGCATAACACCCAGTGCTCCATGCAGAATGTGCCCTCCTCAATACCCACCACCAGGCTAACCCATCCTCCCACCCCCCTCCCCTCTAGAACCCTCAGTTTGTTTTTCAGAGTCCATCGTCTCTCATGGTTCGTCTATGGTGGGCCTTGTTTTTTATCCATTCTGACACCCTATGTCTTTTGATTGGAGCATTTATTCCATTTACATTCAAAGTAATTATTTATAGGCATGTATTTATTTCCATTTTGTTACTTGTTTTGTGGTTGTTCCTGAAGATTTTCTCTGATCCTTTCTTGTCTTTTTCTCTTTCATAGTTTACTGGTTTTGTTGAGGTTTATGTGATATATTTGGATTTCTTTCTCTTTCTTATTTGCATATTTATTAGTGTTTTTTTAATTTGTGGTTACTATTAGGTTTGTATATAACATCTTTTGCTATAGCTATCTATAATAAGTTGATGGTTGCTTAAGCTTGAATCCATTCTTTATTCCCCTCCTCCCCACATTTTAAGTATATGGTGTCATATTTTACATCCTTTTATTTTGTGAGTACCTTGACTGATTTTTACAGATATATTTAGTTTTACTTCTTTTGTGCTTCTTTTTATACTGCTATTTATGGTCTTACCTTTCCACTCAGAGTCCCTTTTAATATTTCTTGTAGGGTGGTTAAGTGGTCATGATTTCCTTTAGTTTTTGTTTGACTGAGAAACTCTTTAGCTCTCCTTCTATTCTGAATGATAGCCTTGCTGGTTAGAGTATTCTTGGCTGTAGGTTTTTCCCATTGAACACTTTGAATATATCTTGCCACTTCTTTCTGTCTTGGAAAATTTCTGCTGCAAAATCCACTGTTAACTTCCTTTTGTCTATAACTGTCTTCTTTTGTATTGCTGCTTTAAAATTTTTTTCTTTATCACTAGATTTTGACATTTTAATTACAATATGTGTTAGTGTGTATCTACTTTTGTTGATTTTGTTGGGGGTTCTCTGTACCTCCTGGATCTGGATATCTGTTTCTTTTTCCAGATTAGGGAAGTTTTCAGGTATTATCTCTTAAATTCTCTCCCTCCTTTTTTCTCTCTTCTTCTGGGAGTCCTATAATGCAAATGTTACTATGTTTGATGGAATCACGGAGTTCCTTAATTCTATTTTTGTTTTGCATAATCCTGTTTTCTCTCTTTTGTTCAGCTTGATTACTTTATCTTCTAGGTCATTAATTCATTCTTCTGTTTCAGCCTGCTGTTCATCCATCAAGCATATTTCTCATTTTGTTTATTGATCCCTTTATCCCTGCTATGCTCTGTTTTTCTTATTTCTGTGTTAATAGTCTCACTGATGTTCTCCACTCTTTTCTCAAGTCCGTTGTGTATCCTTATGATCATTGCTTTAAATTTTCCACCAGGCATGCTTAAATCTCTGGCCCAGGCCTTGTCCTGTTCTTTCATTTGGGACAAATTTCTCTGTCTTCTCATTTATCTGAGTCTCTGTGCCTATTTCTTTTTTAAAAGATTTTTATTTATTTATTTGAGAGAGAGAGACTGAGAGAGAGAGCACATGAGAGGAGGGAGGGTCGGGAGGGTCAGAGGGAGAAGCAGACTCCCTGCTGAGCAGGGAGCCCGATGCGGGACTCGATCCGGGGACTCCAGGATTATGACCTGAGCCGAAGGCAGTCGCTTAACCAACTGAGCCACCCAGGCGCCCTCTGTGCCTATTTCTGCATGTTAAGAAAATCAACTACATTTTCCTCTTATTGAAGTAAGTAGCTTTATGAAGAAGAGGTCCTGTAGTGTCCTGCTGTATAGTGTCCCCTGTTCTCTAGGGCCTGTTGCTTCTGGGAGTGTCTCTAAAGTGTCTTGTGTGTGCTCTGTTGTTTTGTCCTGGCTGTTTTATCATCAGGTCAGTCATCTGTAGAGGCTGTCTTTGCCTGTTGTGTGCAATGTTGTGCCCCTGGCCTGAATGTGGTGTTTTGTAACTAAGTGTGCTTTGATCTCCTTTTGAAATATCAGAGGGCTTAGACTTCCTGATTCCAAAACTTATTATAAGCTACATTAATCAAAAGTGTGGCATTAACATTAAGATAGACATATAGGTCAATGAAACAAAATAGAGTTCGGAAACAGACCCACACCTTATGGTCAATTTATTTTTGACAAAGTGCCAAGGCAGTTCAATGGGGGAAAGAATAATATGTGCCTCAATTATTGCTGATATAATTAGATAGCAAAATGTGAAAAATGAACACCAACTCTAGTTTTATACCATATAATTACCTGGCAATGGATTATAAACCTCATATTAAATCTAAAATTAGAAAAAAATGCAATGGGAAAAGTCTCTTCAATAAATGGTGCTGGGAAAATTGGACAGCTATATACAGAACAATGAAACTCGACCATTCGCTAACACCATACACAAAGATAAACTCAAAATGGGTGAAAGACCTCAATGTGAGACAGGAATCCATCAAAATCCTAGAGGAGAACATATACAGTAACCTCTTCGACGTTGGCCACAGCAACTTCTTTCAAGATACATCTCTAAAGGCAAGTGAAACAAAAGGGAAAGATGAACTTTTGGGACTTCATCAAGATAAAAATCTTCTGCACAGCAAAGGAAACAGTCAACAAAA
>NW_028071050.1:0-383 GCF_054177405.1 Leptonychotes weddellii
CCTGGGTGGCTCAGTTGGTTAAGCGACTGCCTTCGGCTCAGGTCATGATCCTGGAGTCCCGGGATCGAGTCCCGCATCGGGCTCCCTGCTCGGCAGGGAGTCTGCTTCTCCCTCTGACCCTCCTCCCTCTCATGCTCTCTCTGTCTCTCATTCTCTCTGTCTCAAATAAATAAATAAAATCTTTAAAAAAAAAAAAAAAACATGTTTGAAGAAGTGATGGCCAAAAATCCCTCAATTTCAAGGAACACATCAATTTACAAATCTGAGAAGCTGAACAAATCCTAAGAGGATCTCTACAAACAAAACCACACCAAAGCTATATTATGCAAACGGATGAAAATCAAAGTTAAAGAGAAAAAATAATATTGGTACTGGGAACATTG
>NW_028071051.1:0-383 GCF_054177405.1 Leptonychotes weddellii
GCCTGGGTGGCTCAGTTGGTTAAGCGACTGCCTTCAGCTCAGGTCATGATCCTGGAGTCCCGGGATCGAGTCCCGCATCGGGCTCCCTGCTCGGCAGGGAGTCTGCTTCTCCCTCTGACCCTCCTCCCTCTCATGCTCTCTGTCTCTCATTCTCTCTCTCTCAAATAAATAAATAAAATCTTTAAAAAAAAAAAAAAAAGAAGGACTAGCTCCTTCTGCCGTGTTCATGTGACATTAACTTAGCACCTGTCCTATTGATCAGTGCAAGGGTAGACTTGTCAAAATGCTTTCCCTGGGAATTTGGGTGGCTGGACCTGTAACAGGTAAATCCAGGAGGCTTGTTTCTCCCGGCTGCACCAGAGAAGCAGAGGAAGCTGGTCTAG
>NW_028071052.1:0-383 GCF_054177405.1 Leptonychotes weddellii
CGCCTGGGTGGCTCAGTTGGTTAAGCGACTGCCTTCGGCTCAGGTCATGATCCTGGAGTCCCGGGATCGAGTCCCGCATCGGGCTCCCTGCTCGGCAGGGAGTCTGCTTCTCCCTCTGACCCTCCTCCCTCTCATGCTCTCTGTATCTCATTCTCTCTGTCTCAAATAAATAAATAAAATCTTTAAAAAAAAAAAAAGACTAAGAAGTCATTCTGCCTGAACCATGTCCTATCATAACAAACATATGGTTGTCAGCTTTACCCCAGCTTCCTATCTTTTTTTTTCCCTTCCTCTTGTTATCCAACTCTTTTATTCCTTTCAAAAAAATTCAACCAACAAAGCCTACTTCATTGGTTCAGCAAACGTATTGATTTTATGATAAA
>NW_028071053.1:0-383 GCF_054177405.1 Leptonychotes weddellii
GCCTGCTTTCTGACCATATCCCTTGGGCCTATAAAGAAAATCTTGGAGGTAAGAGCTTATCTGTGTCACTTTCTGACTGAAGAATCTCTGAGGAGACAATTCTTATCAATTCTAAAGAAAAGAATAGAAGATGCTTACATAGGGGATAGTCCCTGAACTTTGGAATATTTTGGCTTTTATTCTTTTTTTTTTTTTTTTTAAAGATTTTATTTATTTATTTGAGAGAGAGAGAATGAGAGACAGAGAGCACGAGAGGGAAGAGGGTCAGAGGGAGAAGCAGACCCCCTGCTGAGCAGGGAGCCCGATGCGGGACTCGATCCCGGGACTCTAGGATCATGACCTGAGCCGAAGGCAGTCGCTTAACCAACTGAGCCACCCAGGCG
>NW_028071054.1:0-383 GCF_054177405.1 Leptonychotes weddellii
TTCTGCACTTTAAATGCTTGATTTTCTCTCAAGTATGAGCTCAATGTGACCTCGTCCATAAAAGTTCCTGGACTGTTCTGTCTGGAATATTTTATTTTATTTTGTTAATATTTATTTATTTATTTATTTTGAGAGAGAGAGAGAGAGAGACAGTGGCGGGGGAAGGGTAGAGGGAGAGGGAGTCTTTTTTTTTTTTTTTTAAAGATTTTATTTATTTATTTGAGAGAGAGAGAATGAGAGACAGAGAGCACGAGAGGGAAGAGGGCAGAGGGAGAAGCAGACCCCCTGCTGAGCAGGGAGCCCGATGTGGGACTCGATCCCGGGACTCCAGGATCATGACCTGAGCCGAAGGCAGTCGCTTAACCAACTGAGCCACCCAGGCG
>NW_028071055.1:0-383 GCF_054177405.1 Leptonychotes weddellii
AGGCACCCCCTGCATTTTGCTCTTTTATTGTTGTTATTTCCTTCCTGTATCTCCAGGCTTCCAATGGCTTTCTCTTACCATATGTGTGATAATCACTATTTAGCATATCCTTTTAAGCATTTCTGCTGTGATGAATTCTCCATTTTCTGTTTGTCTAAATATATTTTTATTTCACGTTTATAGTTTTTTTTTTTTTTTTAAAGATTTTATTTATTTATTTGACAGAGAGAGACATAGCGAGAGCAGGAACACAAGCAGGGGGAATGGGAGAGGGAGAGGCAGGCTTCCCGCCGAGCAGGGAGCCCGATGTGGGACTCGATCCCAGGACCCTGGGATCATGACCTGAGCCGAAGGCAGACGCTTAACGACTGAGCCACCCAGGC
>NW_028071056.1:0-383 GCF_054177405.1 Leptonychotes weddellii
ACAAGTGAGGGGAAGGGCAGAGGGAGAGACTCTCAAGCAGACTCCCCTGACGACGCAGGGCTCAATCTCATGACCCTGAGATCATGACCTGAGCAGAAATCATTAGTGGGCCGCTCAACTGACTCAGCCACCCAGGTGCCCCAAGAGTTCTCTTTTCTATACATCCTTGCCACTATTTATCTCATCTTTTTTTTTTTTTAAAGATTTTATTTATTTATTTGAGAGAGAGAGAATGAGAGACAGAGAGCATGAGAGGGAGGAGGGTCAGAGGGAGAAGCAGACTCCCTGCCGAGCAGGGAGCCCGATGCGGGACTCGATCCCGGGACTCCAGGATCATGACCTGAGCCGAAGGCAGTCGCTTAACCAACTGAGCCACCCAGGCG
>NW_028071057.1:0-383 GCF_054177405.1 Leptonychotes weddellii
TTGCCCACAATAAAGGATAATTTGGTTGTATGAGTGTTAAACCCACATTTAATATGGTATTTGTTTATGAAGCCAATAATGATAAATCCTATAAAACGCATTCCTCTTCACAGATTCTTTCTTCTGTGTCTTTCTCTGGTTTTAAATTGAACCTTGGTTTAATTCAGTTGGTGAACTCTTAAATCATTTTTTTTTTTTTAAGATTTTATTTATTTATTTGAGAGAGAGAGAATGAGAGACAGAGAGCATGAGAGGGAGGAGGGTCAGAGGGAGAAGCAGACTCCCTGCCGAGCAGGGAGCCCGATGCGGGACTCGATCCCGGGACTCCAGGATCATGACCTGAGCCGAAGGCAGTCGCTTAACCAACTGAGCCACCCAGGCGC
>NW_028071058.1:0-383 GCF_054177405.1 Leptonychotes weddellii
GTTAGACATTGAGAATCCAATATGTTCCCACATATGCTCTGAGAATTTTGCATTTTCATTTAATGCCACAGGAGTGAAGCAGATGAAAACTTCCAGTAAATTTAATTTCAGAATAGTTTGAAAGCTATCCCTTAAACAGATTAACTTACACGCAGCTCATACAGAGATCTCTAAGTATAATTCTTTTTTTTTTTTTTTTTAAAGATTTTATTTATTTATTTGAGAGAGAGAGAATGAGAGACAGAGAGCACAAGAGGGAAGAGGGCAGAGGGAGAAGCAGGCTTCCCGCTGAGCAGGGAGCCCGACGTGGGGCTCGATCCCAGGACCCTGGGATCATGACCTGAGCCGAAGGCAGACGCTTAACGACTGAGCCACCCAGGCGC
>NW_028071059.1:0-383 GCF_054177405.1 Leptonychotes weddellii
GTTTTTGTGCCAGTACCATACTGTCTTGATGATGACAGCTTTGTAATATAACTTGAAGTTTGGAATTGTGATGCCTCCAGCTTTGCTTTTCTTTTTCAAGATTGCTTTGGCTATTCAAGGCCTTTTGTGGTTCCATACAAAATTTAGGATTGTTTGTTCTAGCTCTTTGAAAAATGCTGGTGTTATTTTTTTTTTTTTTAAAGATTTTATTTATTTATTTGACAGAGACAGAGACAGCGAGAGCAGGAACACAAGCAGGGGGAGTGGGAGAGGGAGAAGCAGGCTTCCTGCTGAGCCGGGAGCCCGATGTGGGACTCGATCCCAGGACCCTGGGATCATGACCTGAGCCGAAGGCAGTCGCTTAACCAACTGAGCCACCCAGG
>NW_028071060.1:0-7798 GCF_054177405.1 Leptonychotes weddellii
GGCCTTCAGAAATGCATAGGTGAAGGTGTCATCAGGATGCTTGATAAACGCTGAAAGTCAGGAATGGCAGTGGGTAATGCTACCACTGAAAAGGGTTCCCTGATTTCAACTAGAATGATGGAATCCTGGAATAGTGGAAGTGAAGTGGAATATTTAATTGCCGGTGACAAGGTTTGGGTAATTACTATAATGTGCAGAAGACCCAGAGTAATAATCAGAATATTTGACCTGCAGAGATCTTTGTCAGTGATTAATTGGCCATGGTGGCCCTGGGGCTGGGTCCACCATGTGTAGTATAAATGGACATTCTACTAAAGTCTTACTTGATCTGTAAAAACAAAGTAAATGAGTCACAGCCCCTAACACTGGTCCCAGCTAGAGTCAATACACAGACGGGATGAAGGGGAGGCCACATTTCCCTGAAGAAGGAGCCTACTACATGGCCAAAAGCTTATATGTAAACATTCCTTCTACCAAGCCAAAGGGTGCTATGGTCATTTACTAGGACAATCATGCACTGGAACAAAAGGAGGAAGTACCTAAATTTTCAAGGATTTCTGCCACTGGATCTGAATTGATGTTAAACCCTTCCAAATCCCACTGTGGTCCACTAACCCTTCAAAGTGGGGAATTATGGAAGTCAAGTGATAAATGGAGTTTTTGGCTGTTTCACAGTAGACCTAGTAAATTCCTGAACCCATCCTCTAGCAAAGTCACATTATCTGCAGCAAAGAATGATTAGCTATTCAAAAAGCATCTTCTGAACACCACTGGGCACTAGTAGACACTAAGAACATGACTGTCAGATATCAAATGATTATGCAACTAAAGACACGCATCATGAGCTGTGCATGGTCAAACTCACAGAGTCATCATTTTGGATTTTGCACAAGAATAGGGTACATTAATATTGGACACAGGTAAGTTATATGACATAGACCTCATGTCACCTTCTCTGTTGTACTTATTCTTCTTCCTCAGCTCACATCTATTGCCTCATGGGGTATTCCTTGTGATCAGCTGCCAGAGGAAGAAAGAAACCCAGTCTTGGTTCACTGACCATTGATAAGTCAGATCAATATATTGTTGCAAGCCAAAACTAGACTGCTAAGTCACAAAGTCCCCAGTGAAGGGTAACCCTCAAAAACAGTGATGAGGATGGGGGCTCTGGATGGCTCAGTCTTGATTTCAGCTCTTGATTTTGGCTCAGGTCATGATCTCAGTGTTGTGGGATCTGGCCCCATGTTGGGTTCTGTGCTATGCTTGGTTTCTGATTAAGATTCTCTTTTTCTCTGTCCTTCTGCCCCTCCCCTGCTCTCTCTCTCTCTCTCTAAAAATAAATATATTAATCAATTAAAAAAAATTCTCGCAATGGTAGAAATTTAAACCATACACCTAGTCACCAACTGGGGCGGAGGTAGAAGTGGTCTAAGGTCAGAATATAATATAGCCCCAGGCAATCAAATGGCTTGGCTGGTTATTCAGGATATAGAAAAAACAGGATTGGAGAACTGGAGAAAAGAGAAATGAAACATGGGGGGGAAAAAAAGCACAAAGGTGGATTTATTGGCCTGCATCCAATGTTTATAAATTTTTGTGTCTCATTCAAGACCTCCCAGAGAGCATACTTGTATAGAAGCCATTTAACAATGAGGTACGTAGGATGACTCATCCAGAGTCTGTCCTTGGCTGCCACTGTGCTTCTGCCATGGTCCTGAAAACCAAATAGCTGTGGTGATAAAGACAGAGGGTAAGCATGGGTCCTACAGTATGAGCTTTCACTCACGAGGTTGATCTAGCTACTGTTGCTTCTGAATGGCTGATCTGTCAGACTGACTTCCCTTGAGTATACCAAGCAGCTACCTGTGGGCAACTTGATTATGTTAGAGCTTCTACCCTCTCGGAGGCAGTAATATCTCCCCAGTGAGGTTGGTATGAGCTCTGTCTATGGACTTGCTTTTCCTGCCCACTATTATCACTACCACCACCAGTGCTACTATCCAAAGACTCACAAAATACTTGATTTATCATCATGGGATCAATCCTTCATAACATGTCTTTTGACCAAGAGAACCATTTTACATCGAAGGAAGTATGTCAATGGACACCAACCATAGAATCCACTGGTCCCGCCATAAACCACACCACCAGAAACTGCTAGCTTATGAAAGGTGCAGCTATGGTGTCAGCTTGAGAGTGACACCTCGGGGGCTAGGACACTTTTTTTTTTTTCCCCCAATATGAGGCCAAACAAATAACGAGGGCTGGATAGTACAGGGGTTTGGGAGTCCTAGTAAGGAGACTGGCTTTTTCTTTGAGTGAAATGGACATCATTAGGGAATTTTGAATAAGAGTGGTATGGTCTGATTTATGTTGTCACAGAACCACTCTGACTGAAGGTGGGTGAGGGCAGAGCAATTTGGTCACTTATCGCAAAAATCTAGGCAAGAGATGATGGGACCGTGAGCCAGGTCAGATGCAGAATAGGCAGTGACAAGAGATCAGATTTTGGCTATATTTTGATAGTAAAGCCAGTACAGTAAAGCATTCCTCCTTCTAATTTGCATTCATTTATTAGTGATTTAAACATTTTTATGAAGATGGGTTATATATATATGTATGTTTTCTTTGCAATTTTCCAATACATTTGTTCCATCATAATAAAAAATGGAATCCAAATGAAGAAAATAATTTTTATGCTTTCATTCAATCAATAGATTCAAATCTGCAGATTCAAAACCTCTGGATCAGGACATTCAAGACATTTCAGGTCATATTGCACTTTTTTCTGTAAAAGTCTCTTTAACAATTTGAACTTTCTTTACTCTTTGCTTTAGAATATTGGCTCTGTGTCAGACAGCCAGGTACCTGATAGATTTTTTTAAAAATTATTTTAATCCTTACATATAAGTTCTTTATGATGGGAATAACTGAATTGCATCCCCCACAAATGCATACATTGAAGTCTTAACACCCTATGTAACTATTTGGAGATGGGACTTTTAAAGAAATTATGGTTAAAAGAAATCATAAGGCTGGGGTCCTCATCCGATAGGATTGGTGTCCTTATAAAAAGAGGACACCAGAAATCTCTTTCTCTCTCTCCCTCTCTCACCCCACCTCCACACACACAGTGAAAAGGTCACGTGAGGGCACAAGAAAGCAGCTGTCTCCAAGGCAGGAGGAGAGGTCTCACCCCAAACCAACCAACCCTGCTGGCACCTTGGTCTCAGACTTCCAGTCTCCAGAACTGTAAGTTAATGATTTCTGATGTCTAAGCCCCCCAGTCTGTGGTATTCGGTTATGGCAGCCCTAGCAGACTAATCCAGTGATGCACTGCATGCACTTGGACTTGTTAAATAAAGTCTTATCAAACTAATTGGAATTAAAGATTAAAGCATCTAGGATAGTTATGAAAAAGCAGCAGCATATACAATGATGAATAAAACAGGCTATTCCAGCTATGTGCAAACAGAAAGTTTTCAACTCAAAATATTCTGTGTGTACTAATTGTTTGTAGCCTTGAAGATTTTTCCCTTGAGGAATAATATGACACTTGCTAGTTAAATGCAGCTGGGTCAGATCTTTTCAGAGTCCATTCTCTGCTCCCACCTCCTTTGACCATGACTATTTTATCATTGAAATTTCAGTATAAATACTATTCCTCAGAGAGGTTTTTTTTTTTTTTCTCTCATTTCAATATCTAAAGTCGCCCCACGCACTCTATTCCATTACCCTATCTTATTTTCTTCATAACATTTATCTCAATCTAAAATTATCTTAAATGTTTGTTTTCTTTTTGTACCTTCCCATAAAATATAAATTCCATTTGACCTTGTTTTCATGCTCACTGCAGTATCCCCAGTCTCACCAATGGTGGAGTAAAGGGACTCAATAAATATTATATGAGAGAAACATTTTTGGAACTGACTGCAAGAAATCTTTGAACTAAATTTATGGCCAATAATATGACCTATATTTTGTGAATTAACTTCAGTTCTTCCAACATTTATACCCTTATTTTCCTTTGTTATTACCTGAGTTCATCTCATTATGTTATATATATGAATCAATGTAAATTGTTCTAAATATTTTTGGAGGGTAACAGCATGCAAATAAACAAAGAAAAATCCATGTAGGTTTAGATATTAGGTTTTCCCCCAAAATGTATTTATTCTGCAATGAACCTGAAGTCCACCACAAAACAAGTATTTAACTATAGGTAATGCAATATAGTATAATATATTATTAAAATACTTGTTTTGTGGTATACCTCGGTTCATAATGGAGCTTTATTCATATATACTAGTTTGATTTTTCCAACTATAATAACACAATTTTGTTCTCTACCACCTGCCTCCTTCTCTGGTCCATTATCTGTACATTTCTGCCTTGTTCTCCATCCCATAAGCTGACCTCCAGAACAGCATCACTCTGGTCCTCTTGTCATGTGGCTTCTCCTTGGATTCAGCCCATGGCAGGTACCGACTAGAGCTGGAGGATAAGAGGAGGTGAAGCTAGGGTATTCCTCACCTTGGGCCCATACCTATTTTCCTTTCCTACCTTGACACTGTTCTGACAGTGACTACTTTCCACTATGACCTTGGATCCCATCAGACCACCTTTTTTCCACAACTCCACCTTCCTTCATGCCTCAGGAACATCATCCCCTCCTCTTGCTCCCTCAGGCTTACGGGTGGCAAGGGCTCCCTACTGTTGCTGATCCTAAAGGGTTTTACCTTTTTGGCCCCCTTAACCCTGCCTCACTATTATAATTAGTTCCTTCATTTACCTCTCTTCAGTTAAAATATTGAATGTGCCACCTCTTTCCTGCCAGGAACCAGATTGGATCAAATAATCAAATGTCCCCTGGCTGTGTTTTGGTAGAATAGGGAAGTGGTAAAACTACCCCTAATCATATAGTCAGTCAGTAAATATTTACTGAAAATATAATATATGCTAAGCACCACATTCTTTTCTAAAATAGCTATAATGTTACATAAGACAAGATCCCTCTACTCAAGGGAACATTTAAACAAAAGGGAAAATAATATAAATTACTCTGTATATCATGATGTTAAAGGGAGCAATTCCTGTCATCTCCATTTTGGCTAGGATCCCAACATCTGAGAACAAAGAATATTAGTACTCTTTAACAATAATAAAGATGTGTTAGATCATCCTTTCAGAACTTTTTAAGAGGCGACCTAAAATATATCAGGTAATATTTAGTCATCATTCACCTTGAAAGCACACAGGGGTAAGAGAGGGAGGAGATGTCTAGAGAACCTTAACAAGACCTATTCCCGTGTCTTCTCAAATTTGAGAGATTCAGAAACCAGTACCTTCTTCATGTCTGAAAAGCAGTCTAATTGTAAAAGGTTGGCTGAATCTTTGTTAGAATATTAAAAAGAATGTACAACAGTCTCACCAATGGTGGAGTAAAGGTTTGTTTCCTGAAGCCAAATGTGTACTCTTTTGAAAGAACATGGCCTTGAATTGCCCCGAAACTCTATGCAAATCTTAAACAAGTGAACTTGGGGAATCCAGGGTTTGGGTGGGAGGTGTAAGTGACTTGGGAAGCTAGAATCTGTAAGGAATGCATCAGTAAAAGGATCAACATTTGGACAGCTGATTCTGTGCCAGAATCCATATTTACCAGTCTATCTTTACCTTCGTACCCTTTACCTCTATTCTTTCTTCCCATTCCATTCCTGAAGGAGCCCTAAGACCACATAGTGAATGGAGGAGGGAACAGGAAGGCACAAGATGGAGGGAATAAGATTTCTGAGCTGTGGGAGGAAAAAAAGTATGGATTGGATAAGAGATTTTAACATTTAAGTATTAGATTGGACTGTGCTTTTTACTATAACTGGAAAATGAAATAATTAGTTCACACTTGAAAATGATGAGGAAGGATTTGGGATCAACCCAAGATACTCAAGGAATGAGAAAAAAAGATCCAACAAAGCATGGAGGAAATGCAGTGACATGAAAGAATAAAGTTGCTTTTTAACTGGCTTCTACCTAATGCAGTTGATTCAATTATACATTGGCCAACACTGTCACTCAAGGAAGAATATGTGTGATGAGAGAAGACCTCAAATTTACAATTTGGCTTGAGTAAGAAAGACTAGCTCTGCTCAAGCCACAGATATAACCATTTAAATTAAGCAGACCAGTTTCTATTAACTTATTGGTCAAAACCATATACAAGGTGAAAATTTTATTTAGTATGAGAATTTTTCACCAAATTACCCAAGGAATTCCAAGATTCCATTTAAACTTATAGCAAAATTTGTAGCACTTTATCATTATTATTGCTGCAAACTCTCCACTGTTGCATTTTCTTATATGCAAATACTTTGGGATGATTTTAATTCTTTTGCATCCAGAATACAGAAAATTCAAGTATTGGACAAGCAATTAGATATAGCAGCATTAGCAGTAGTAATAGTAGTAATAGCCATAATAATAATAATTTTTAAAGAGTTAAGTACTTCTGATACAAAACAAAGTATGAGGTGCTTTGCATGTGACACCTTTTAAAATTTCAACTATCCTAGGAGGCACGAAATAATAGTGTTTTAACTTCTAACATGTCCTTTAAAATACCATCAGATCTAAGTAAAAGAAAAAACACAGATCGAAACTATTGAAGATCATTTTACAGCCAACAGATTTCAATGAGACTGGGTTTTATGAACGTTTCCTTTTCTAGCACCTCGCATAGTACGTGAAGTAACTGTACGGACTCGACCACTCAATAAGTATATGTTAAATTAATTAATGTTGAATGAATGTTGAATGAATGTCTGTAAGAGTATTTTTTATATCTTTGTAATAGATGTTATATCATATAAAATGGAATTCAAATGCTTAACATTATGCATATCTCAAGTAAATATAAATTGATATCTATTTCATTCCATTCATTTTAGCACTATTTATTCACTGCTGAAAGTGACAAACATTCAGCTCAGCAATTAAGGATATTAAAATCTTGACAATGATGATGCCCTAATTTAAGTTAATTTGGGATCTATTAAAATCTGATTGAATTTTTAACCCTGTGAGAGGGATATTAACGTTCAACAAGATTTTTTTCCTCTTACGTGTCTAAAAAACATAAGGCAACCTAACAATGAGGACATGATCTAAATGAATGAAAACTGTGAAACTCGAACACAGTGGTTTTTAGCAAGTGCTATTAAACGATTGTAATGGAGGTTGTCCTTTGCTCCCTTCCAGAAGCATAGCACGAAGCACTTGGCCCTCTGCCCATTCCATAGATGAAGTGAACACACATAATCAAATTCAAACTTCAGCTCCAATTTTCACCTCCTCCATGGAGCCCTCACTGACCTTCACAGACCAACACATCGGTTCTGTCCTCTATGCTCCCACAGAACTTGGTTTATACTCTCAAATAAATAAATAGCGGGACTTACAAAAATAAAAATGAAATTAAAATGGAATGAGACAGGGCAACAACATTCAGATTTCAGTCATCTGTGGAATAGTGTCACAGTTTCTCCTCAGATTTCATTTTAGAGCAGAAGAATGCACACAACGTACTGATTTCTATGAGAAAGAAGTAGGAAGAGGAAGAAAGAAATGGCCAGCTGTTGACTTAACAACCTTTCCTAGAAGCTCGCAGTTTGCATCTTGTTCTCGATAGCTATAAAAATGAATTCAAATAATAAAGGCCTGTGGTGGTATTTGGGATATGTGTAACTGCTAACGAATCTCAGGTACAGTGTTTATTTTCGAGAAGATGACAAATTTTTTTTTTTTG
>NW_028071061.1:0-382 GCF_054177405.1 Leptonychotes weddellii
ATATAACATCCTTGTTATCACATCAGTAGCTTGGGGAAAAAAGGAAGAATTGTTCTGTTTCCTGTTGGTGATTTCTAGGCAATAGTCATGAAAAATAGATTCTGGAAATTTTCATTCTTGGGGACTAGAAAGTATTTTTGAGGTGGTATGTGTGGGTATGTATGTTTCCATGTATGTGTTTTCTATTTTTTTTTTTTTTAAAGATTTTATTTATTTATTTGAGACAGAGAGAATGAGAGAGAGAGAGCACATGAGAGGGGGGAGGGTCAGAGGGAGAAGCAGGCTCCCTGCCGAGCAGGGAGCCCGATGCGGGACTCGATCCAGGGACTCCAGGATCATGACCTGAGCCGAAGGCAGTCGCTTAACCAACTGAGCCACCCAG
>NW_028071062.1:0-382 GCF_054177405.1 Leptonychotes weddellii
ATCTTCTACCTCCTTATCACCTGGTAAGATTTAGTTAAACGTCAAAGAGTAACAACCACCATGGTTTGCAACCACTATGGTGCATAGTCTCTTTCTTTTGAATACTAAGACGTAGTTCAGGTGAGAACGCTTGTGTCTGCTTCTTCTGTCATAGTTAAGTTTACCTTCAGAAGACTGTTCATGGGCGCCTGGGTGGCTCAGTTGGTTAAGCGACTGCCTTCGGCTCAGGTCATGATCCCAGAGTCCTGGGATCGAGTCCCACATCGGGCTCCCGGCTCAGCAGGAAGCCTGCTTCTCCCTCTCCCACTCCCCCTGCTTGTGTTCCTGCTCTCGCTGTCTCTGTCTCTGTCAAATAAATAAATAAAATCTTTAAAAAAAAAAA
>NW_028071063.1:0-382 GCF_054177405.1 Leptonychotes weddellii
GTGCACATTGTAATTCCACCTATCTTTTTTTAAAAAAGCATAGAAACAAAATGTTAACAGTGGTGTTTTGAAATTTTACTGGTGTGATTCATACTTTCTGCTTTAAATGTTAATGTATTTTTTCCAGATTTTCTGTAATACTGTTGACACTTGAACAACACAGGTTTGACTGTGAGAATCCACTTTTTTTTTTATGATTTTATTTATTTATTTGAGAGAGAGTGAAAGAGCAGAGGGAGGGGCAGAGGGAGAGGGAGAAGCAGACTCTTCGCTGAGCAGGGAGCCCCTGGGTGGGCAGGGGGCTCAATCCCAGGACCCTGGAATCAGAAATCAACTTCAGCCATCCAGCAACACCCCTCCCCCCCATCCCCATGAAGATCCA
>NW_028071064.1:0-382 GCF_054177405.1 Leptonychotes weddellii
AAGAGGCATTCTAAAGCCAGGATAAAAAGCCGTTACTTGAAAACAATGGAATTGTGCTTTCTTTCAATAATGGGTTAGATTCTACCTTTACTGTTGATTTTTTAGGGCAGGAATATGGGAAATAAATTAGGTAAGAAAGAATTGCTATCTATTTGCAGCTGTGTCTTACTTCAGTGAAGTCTAGTTGTTAAGCAGTTTCATCAAGTACCTGAGAGAAATAGGCAATTATTAATTTTTGGTAAATTTAAGAGAGCCATGAAGAGTCAGTGCACATCATATATCCTCTCCTGGACTGCAGATCTCTAAAGTCTCATCATTAATGTTTAATTCCCCTTATTCAAGGTTCTGAAAGTTATAAGGTGAACCTCTTCTGGGCTGCAGT
>NW_028071065.1:0-382 GCF_054177405.1 Leptonychotes weddellii
AATGCTAGTCAGCAATATGAAGGAACAAACTACTGATGTACACAACAATGTAAATGAATCTCAAAAAAGATTTGCTGAATGATACATAATCATATTGTTTCATTCCATTTACATAAAGCTCTAGAACAGTCAAAACTAGTCTATAATGAAAAATAGCAGAACAGTCCTTTTTTTTTTTTTGACATTGTAGGCACAGGGATTGACTGGAAAGAAACATGAGGATACTTTATAAATTTGTGGTAATATTTTATATGTTCATAATAGTTTGCATTTCAGAGGTGTATATATATATAATTATTTCAGTTTTGTTCTATAATTGAAATTGTTCATAATAAATTTTGAAAACCTAGCGGCACAAAGTGAAAATGTTAAAACCAAAATT
>NW_028071066.1:0-382 GCF_054177405.1 Leptonychotes weddellii
ATCTCAGGGTCATGGGATGGAGTCCCTGCATACGGCTCCCTGCTCAGCGGGGAGTCTGCTTCTCCCTCTTCCCCTCCCCCACTGCTTGTGTTCTCTCTCTCTCAAATAAATAAATAAAATCTTTATTAAAAAAAGTTCCTGATATTCTAACATTGCATCTACAAATACTTCTGTATGTATCTTTAGATGACAAGTCTTTAAAAAAAGACTCACCCAATATTATCATCACTCTTAAAAAAGTACCTCCTTAATATCAATAAATATCCAGTAATTGTTCAAATTTCCTTGGTAATCTCACTGTTAAGAATAATTGGTTTGTCTGAAAAGTCTACAGATTTGTTTGATATGTTTCTTAGGTTTCTTTTGATCTATAAATTCCCTG
>NW_028071067.1:0-382 GCF_054177405.1 Leptonychotes weddellii
AGAAAATAACATATGTTAATATATATATAAATATTTGTAACTTTGGAAAATCTAGAGATACAAAATACACCCAAAATCTCAGAGATAGCAACTTGATCCATAAATGTCCTTCCAGACACACGTATACATATATACATGCTTTTATAAAACACAAGTCATTATGGATGTGACATTTTGTAACTTGCTCTTTCTTAACAGCGTATCATACATATCCTTCACAGTCATTTTTAACATCCTTTTTACTGACTGAATAACATGCCATTCTATACACCAAAATTTATCTAACCAATTCTTTAATATAGACATTTAGGGGCCCCTCCAGTTTTTGGATATGGAAACAATGTTGTGATGAATATCTTTATGCTATAAAATCTCTGCAAGC
>NW_028071068.1:0-382 GCF_054177405.1 Leptonychotes weddellii
TAGAAAAATTAGCTGGTGAACCATCCAATTTGGTGTTATCTTTCTCAGGAAGTTGCATTTTGTCATTTGTTATAGAATCATAACATACAAACAGAAAATGTCACGAGTTTGTGAAACTTGCACTGAGATCAAGAGAAAGAGTATTGCAAGCACTCCATTCTTTTCCTCCATTCTAGTTTTTCTTTCTTTTTTTTTTTTTTAAAGATTTTATTTATTTATTTGACAGAGACAGAGACAGCGAGAGCAGGAACACAAGCAGGGGGAGTGGGAGAGGGAGAAGCAGGCTTCCTGCTGAGCCGGGAGCCCGATGTGGGACTCGATCCCAGGACCCTGGGATCATGACCTGAGCCGAAGGCAGTCGCTTAACCAACTGAGCCACCCA
>NW_028071069.1:0-382 GCF_054177405.1 Leptonychotes weddellii
AGACTGGGTAGCTCAAATTCCCTTAGGAGATGGATTATTGAGGACCATAGGACCAATGGAAGAAATTCTAAAACCCTAATTTCTATTCCCACAATTTAGGTCCTCAAAGTATTGTCAAAGAAAGTTGGATTGGGATAAGAAATTGTTGCCCTTTTAAATGCAGGCTCTGACAGAAGGAGATATACTAACATGGTAGGGACGTTCTAGAGGAGCAAGCCCCTCAAGGAGATGGAATTCTCCAGAATAATTTTGACTAACAATTCTTTTAGTCCCCAGAACTGTGAGGGGAAAATCCACACACTTTTCTCCAAGTATGAGGGATACATAGCAGAGTTGAAGGATTACTTACCAATTTTGTTGGAGTCCTGCCTGAATCATGTCA
>NW_028071070.1:0-382 GCF_054177405.1 Leptonychotes weddellii
GAAAACCTTCCCCATTTCCCAGCACCAACAGAATTAGTCTTTTCTTCCTCTGAGCTTCTACTCAGAAATTAATTCAAAATTAATCTAGTCTTTTCAAAAATAGATATGGGTGGCACTAATTCTTCAGATCTCAAAAACAAGTAAAACACTCTAAGTCTGCATTTAAAAAGGTGAAAAATATATTAGATCATTCCTTTCTATTCTTCTCCTCATACAGCTGACAATGAGTGACTGGCTCAACTTCTCTCTTGATACCTTCATGCTGAGTGCCCAGTATCAGATCAACTCTCTGACCATGAGATGCATAGTAAATCCAGTTGGACCCAGTACCCACTCTCTTCCACTTGCCTCAATTACTTAAACTAGATCCTAATCCCCTTTA
>NW_028071071.1:0-7798 GCF_054177405.1 Leptonychotes weddellii
AGACAGAGAGAGAGAGAGGCAGAGGGAGAAGCAGGCTTCCTGCCGAGCAGGGAGCCCGACGCGGGGCTCGATCCCAGGACCCCAGGACCATGACCTGAGCCGAAGGCAGACGCCCAACGACTGAGCCACCCAGGCGCCCCGGCCTCTACTCTCTTAAAGCCTATACTTTGGCCAAAGAGATAAAACGTCTCTGTGAATAAGCACAAGACAGTGTCCACCTGGGTGCCATCATTCTGTGTCCTAGGCTTTTTATTTGAAGACTTGGTCCTGTTGGCTTACTTGTAACCATGCATCGTCTCTCCTAATATTTAGTTCAGAAAAAAAATGATACTGGTCAAGCCATTGTAGAGCACAGGATTCTTCAAAGGTTGAAAAACAACTCCCTCATTGGTTCTCACTATTCTATTCATTAAAATTTGAGCAGAAAAGTAACTTCTGATTATAGAACGGGGAGTCGTACTTTCTTGATTTTCTCTTTTGTGTATTTAGATGTTAGCCTAAATATTCCTGAACCACAAGAGCAAAAACTGTGGGCTCCCTTAGCAACCCACATTAACTATTTAATGCTTACTTATTAACTTTTTTACTATGTCATATGCAATATGATTATTTGACCACTGGATGGCAGTAGAAAAAAGACAGCTTTATGCATCATTTTTTTTTACTCCCTCTCTTGGGAATGTGAGTTAAACTAGGGAAATTTCATACTTTTCAAATACATTGGAAAAAAATGAACAATAATGGTAATCTGTCACTAATATACAACCGTTCTCATCTATGTGATCTCAATAAATTTTAGATATAATTAAAATAGTTTAATCAGTAATATGACTCCTGAATCGCTTGGTGTCATTTACACACCCAGTTTGCATGCATGCCTAAACTTCATGAAAATAGAATTTAGAAACATTGATTAGTTGAAAATTATTTTCCGAATGACATTTGCATGGGCCTATATAGCCCTTAGCTGACCAGTTTCCTTTGAGCACAAAACCAGCTAGTTGGCCCCTCTAGACTTGCAGAAACTCCCTGGAGACTCCACATTACTTGCCAGACGTTTATCAGAAGTGAGTTATTCAGGGGGACAAAAGCATTACTATCATATCAGGAGTGAGAAGTCATCGTCTCAGAATCCTTGCATCTGTGAGATCCTGAGGAGACACGAGCACAGTGTTGAGCAGGTGAAAGCTCAGGAGCGTGAAACCTGCAACTCACTCCCACGGTGGGGACAGTAATCAGTTATGGGCATGCAGTAGCACATAATTGCTATATAAAAACATTGCGTCCATCCAGCTTTCATAGAGATTGCAGAGTGGCATACAAAAATGACCATTTTTAGTGACTGCCGTGGGGCAGATTGGAAAGCTATGTGCTGGAGTCTGTCTTCTGCAGACTCGTGGCCCTCAAAGGTTGCATGCCCTAATTCTGGCATCTCTAAATAAGGCTTTATAGGGCAAAGAATTTGCAGGTGTGATTTAGCTAAGGATCTTGAGATGCGGGAGATCATTCTAGATTTTCCAAGTGGGTCCTGATGGGATTTTAAGTGTCCTTATAGGAGAGAGACCGAGGGAGATCTGACACAGGAAGAGAAGAGAGGGTAGTGTGACCATAGAAGCAGAGCCTGGAATGATGTGGACACATGTCATGGAATGCCAGGAACCACCAGAAAATAGGAGAGGCAAGCAACAGATCCTCCCCTAGAGCATCCAGAGGGAGCATAACCCTGCCAGCACCTTGATTTTGGATCATGGCCCCGGTCTCAGACGTCTGGCCTCTAGAACTGGAAGAGAATAAATGTGTGTTGTTTTAAGCCGGTCAGTCTGGGGCAATTTGTTACAGCACCTCCGGGAAACTAATAAAGGGTATGAAAGATCTTTCGATGTGAAGGATGGATAGTTGAACTATTTGTTGAGCTCAGTTTTCTAATCATTTATACATTTCACTGGCCTTGAAATCTATATTGACAGTTTAATGGTGCATTTAGATCTCTGCCTTTGAGAATTCTCTAGGAAGACGAGCCTTACCTTTGCCCTAGTTCCATATCAGAATATCTTGAAAATCCTGGCTTCAACTGCTATCTGTTTTTCGGCTCAGTTCAAGTCCTGACATGATCAAAAGGGCAATGCTCCTATGTTGTTATAGTTTCATTGATTTCTTGAAATTCTCCCGTAACCCACCTTGTGTCATTATTCTTCTGTTGGCTCATATCTAGAAGATACGCGTCAGCCAGGCTACTCAGTTTTTATAGCAGGTGCAACGTTTTTGATACCTGAGAAGCTGCTTATGCAAACACCTGTCACTGGCACATCGTTTCTCTGTCATGGATGGAAAATATCTGTGTTTAACCAGCTTTGGTTTTCTTTTTCACTTACAACTTAATTTGACTCCAGTAACGATAACATTCTTTTTTATCCCGTTTTTAAAAATGACTCTTTCTGGCTGATCAGTGAAAGATTTGTGAAAAGCAAAGTCATGCCAGGTGCGGAGGGATGCTTTAACCTATTAGAAATCTGATACGGCTTTTTATTAAATAACCCATATCTCCCTGGATTTAGAGGCCTTGAACAGCATCTGTTTGGAGCCTGCCTTTTTAAAGGAAAGTTAAAGGTTATGAGCGCTGACGTTTTGCGTTTTAAAATCTCAGATCTACCAGTCACTCTGTGGTCCACAATGGAAAGATGATCAGTAAAAATGATTAGAGAAATATAAATCATTCTTCCTTTTTGTTCAGTGGCTTATTTGTACCAAACTTTTGGTTGGGCATTTGTCAGCATGGCCTTTTAATTTGTTAATAGTTTGGGCAAGCAAAAGCATTCTGTCGAGTAAGTGCAGCTCGTAAGGGTGTCTTGTTTTTCCGTAACGGGCTCTCAAACCATCTCCTTGGATTATGTTCCTGTGAGGGGTTCATCTGTAACATGTAACTTGTATGTAACAACGCCCCATACAGTTTCCATTGTTGCAGAATGTATTTCTTCCGTGGGCAGAGGGCTCCGCTGCCTGAGGTCTCGGGCGGAGGGCTCAGCCTGTGAAGGATCTCAGCACGGTGCCCTTTGTGTTCCGGACAAACACCCAGGATGGAAAAGATTTGTTCTAAGGAGGGAATGACCTCATGAGCTCTGAGCTCTATATATGTCAGGACACAGCAGGACTCTACTTCTGTGGAAACATTTTGCTCTTGAGGCCCTTTCCGTTTCCAGAGAAGTGGTTTTAAAAACAATTCCTTCTTGACTATGCGTCTTGTGCAACACCGTCACTCACCTCTACCTGAAGTGGTATCATCCATTTTTATTTGTGTATGTCCTGTCTCCTTCCAAGAATCTGAGCTGTGAGGATGGAGACTTGGTCTCTTGTACTCCCTGCTGTCTCCTTGGCTCCTGGAGTAGCACCTGGTGTGTAGGAAGTGCTTGGTCAATATTTGCTGAATGGTGGGATGAATGTCAGCGGAGTGCAGTTCTGGGGAAGCTCAGATTTGTAGCAAGAGGAAGGTCTCTTCAGGTGGCAGCCATGGCCTAACTTTGAGGCTGAGGATACTTAAAGCCGCAGGCCCCCTTCCTCACCAGGTCCCTGCTGAGGCCCTGTTACCTAAGTTTATCTTTATAACTTGTTTTTGTTTTTTTTTTTTCTCAAAGAGAGCATCTCAGATTGTATAAGCATCATACCCCACAAAATCTGGGTCCTTCCCTGGTATTAAGGTGCATTTCTCTTAGTCATGTGAGATTTGCTCTGCAGAAATGTGAAAATATCCTCCACCAGGTGAACAAATCAATGCAGCAAGAGCTCTTTTACCCCAAGAGGTGAATTGACCACATGGTCTAGTGTGAATGGAAAATCTTTGACTGAGTGATACCTGATGTAGGAAATACGTTACGGTTTGAAGCCGATGGCCAAGAAAGAATTCTTGAGATGTCTTTGGTGCAAAAAGGTGGTTTTATTAAAGCACGGGGACAGGACCCGTGGGCAGAAAGAGCTGCACCGGGATCATGAGGAGTGGCCCATTATAGACTTTCAAGCTGGGAGTGGGTTAGGGAGAGCGTAAGTCTCTAAGGAACTTTGGAAGCAAGGTTTCCAGGCCCTCGAGGGGGCTAGCTGTTGTTAGGACAAGGGTGTTTATTACTGTCTAATAAAACCTGAGTCACGAGACCCTTCAGATGTGTATCGGTGGGTCGTATGCTTGGGGGATGATTGACAATATGAATCTTGGGGGGTTTAGAGATAAAGGAAGTTCCCAAAGGAATTTTATACGTTAGACTTACAGGATCCTGGGGGGAGAGGGGGCAGGCTAGGATTGTCTTTTGCCCTCAGCAAAGTGTCAGCATCAAGGTAGTTGAGTTCCTAGAGGAAGGTCACTCTGCCTGTTTCAAGGACTTGTCCATGGGCTGTAGGTAGTAAGGGAATTTAATAATTTTTCTTCTGCCTTCGTTTCCCACACCAATACCCATGATTGCCAGGCTTGTGTTACTACCCTGAGTGCATTTCTGCTTGCACCGTTGAGAGAGACACATCCCGAGGGTCTGTCGTATTTGTTCCCAGACACCTGTCGTCCAGTTGTACACGTTGATATAATTACAATTCAGTTAAATATTCATGTGGCACAACAAAACAGGAGTGTAGTCAAGAGGGTTTATTATTTATTACGGTAAATACTTAATTGAAAATCCAAACTTTAATGGTGAGTTGCTTAAAAAAATGTCGTTGACTTAGGTATCACTGAGACAACTCAACTGTTTACAAAGAGTGAAAATAAATAAATCTAAACAGCCTGAAGGGCTCCATGTATAAATGGCTTCACTTGTGTCTTTAAGTTTTTCTCTACTTTCAAGACAGAGAAATTGGAAATTACAGATACGTTATGGACATGGCTTATATAAGAAAGATCACAAAGAATTTTATCGTTATGAGATGTACTCAGAGAAAAGATCTTTGTACTTCATCGGAACCTGGTCACAGGAATGCACATTTATGTTTTAACCAAAATAAAATGTAGAACTCCCCATTTTAACAGGCATTTTACATTGGTCAATCTAGGACTGTTTCAACTGTGTTGGGTAGGGTGGTTTCAAACATGTGTGCATAGAAAAGAGTAATGTCTTAAAGGGACATGTGTACTATATAACCAAGCATCCAATTTATGCCAACGGAGGTTAATGAATTTATGTTAATGAAGGAAATAAGGAAACCTGGCTTATGGGAGGCTGTGTGGAAAAGTGATTAAGAGTAACAAGACCTCAGCTGAAATCCTGCCTCTACCGCTTGCTAGCTAAGTATTCTTGGGAAAGTACTCAACCCCTCTCCCACCTGGGTGCATTGGAAATTGGAAGCAAAACACACACAAAAGACAAAAGGAAAACACTCTATAAGAAGGTGAATGTGAAGAGTCAATAATTACCATATGTAAAGCTCTTAACATGATGTTGGGGAAACAACACTTAATGAAAGATGGGGCATTTAGGTGTCTGCATTCAGTTGTTTGTCAGTGTTTTTTTTCTTAAAGATTTTATTTATTTGAGAGAGAGAGGGAGACAGAAACAGAGAGCAGCGGGAGGGGCAGAGGCAGAGGCAGATGCAGACTCCCCGCCGAGCAGGGAGTCCGACATGGGGCTTGATCCCAGGACCCTGAGATCATGACCTGAGCCGGAGGCAGAGGCTCACAGACTGAGCCCCCCAAGCACCCTCTGTCTGTCAGGTTTTTATCTTTCAGGCTCAACATTTCTTTCAGAGGATGCCTTCCATGATCAAAGTCGTAACTCATACGAGTACTAGTAACAGCTGTGTTTACGGTACGTTTCCATGATGACTTTGTAGACGGGAAATTTTAGCGCTGGAAGCCTTCTTCGGGGTAGTCTAGGCCGTCTTCTCGCTCTACGGTTGATGAAATCATGGCACAGAGAGGTGCGGTGACCTGCCCGAAGTCACACGGTGGATCATGCCAGGGTCAAGGTTCAAGTACACGTCTTCCAACTACTCCTCTGTTGCTTTTTCTGCAGTAGTGCGGAGGGCTCCTGTTGTTAGGTGTGGCAAGTGCCAGTCTCAGTAAAGATGATGGCAGGATGAGAGCACCTTCCTCAGCACCGCCCTGGTGTATCATCAACATACCTACCTCTCTCCTCTCCAAAGCTGTGTTCACTTTGGGCTTCTTTATGGTAAATACAATGGCTGTCACTGAACGTTTTGAACTAAAGAGTAGTCATAAGGATTGAGAACTTCTGGCTCTTTGTTGTTGTTGATTTTATTTATAATCTTAACCTTCAGCATTCAGTTTACTGCAGTGTATTCGAGCCAAAGCTGTAGATCAAGCCAGTTTGCAGCCTCTTCAGGAGAGGCTTGACTTTTTAGCAGTATGCATTAGCAATAAAAACATGGATCTAAATAAAGTTGGAAGTCAGGAAATCCATTTCTGAGTATGTTTTCTTTAACGTCTCAATGCAGTACGTATGCAAATACAAAGTTGTCTTAAGGAAAAGGACAGAAATTTAAGCTGCTTTTAAATAATCTTCACTGGATTTGAAAAGTAGACAAATCAGTTCTATAATGTAACCAAGGAAAATAATGTAAATCCAGCCCTGTGGGTGTGAGTTTTGTGTGATTCATTAGTCATTTGATGAGTATCTACTCTGTGCCTACCACTTGAGCTGCTACAGATATGGTAGTAAGAGAGACAGGATTCTCCACCTTGATTCTCAAGGTTAGGAGACCCTTGAGGCCAATAGATTACTGTCCCAGAGTGAAGGGTGTGAGCTCAACAGGTCAAGGGGGTACTGAGGAGGGGCCTCTATCCTAGAACCACGGCAAGGGTGGTCCCCCAAGATCTCTTCCCCAGAGAGCTTTGAGTTGCCATAAAATGTAAATGATGCTTCCAAGGATAAAAATAAATAGATTCAACAAAAGTCAGTTACTAGATTTTGTGTTTTCATGGCGGCCAAAATCAAATAAGAATTCCAAGAACGTCAGGGTTTCTGCTTTATTCAACAGGAACTGGTTCAAGAACCCTTTCTAACCCATGTTTGCTCCACTCTAGCATGTTCAGAAATGTGGAGGCTACACATAGATATTTTAGTATAAATCTTATTATCTAATCAGTAATTTTCTAAAATAGCCCCAGCAAACAATTCCTGATCTGGAGGTATTCCTCAGACCAAAGAGGAAGTTACTGCTTTCTATCAAAAAAATTACATATAAAAATATAGCAGACCTTTTGGGGCACTCGGGTGGCTCAGTCTTTAGGCGTCTGCCTTCGGCTCAGGCCATGATCCCAGGGTCCTGGGATCGAGCCCCGCATCGGGCTCCCTGCTCCACGGGAAGCCTGCTTCTCCCTCTCCCACTCCCCCTGCTTGTGTTCCCTCTCTCGCTGTCTCTCTCTGTCAAATAAATAAATAAAATATTAAAAACAAAAAAAAAGACTTGAAAACTCATTGATTTATTTGATGAATATGTGCTGGGTGTCTGTTGTTAGTAAAGTACGATGCTGGGTAAATAAGATGGAGATTTAAAAAAACGACATCGGCTAAGGATAGATATATTATGTGTATATTCACACGTACCCACATACCCAGACGTATGACAATGTTTTACATACATATGTAAAGGCAATTACACAAGCTTGGGGGCTTAAAACAACAGAAATTTATTCTTTAACAGTTCTGGAGGTTAGAAGACCAATATCGAGGTGTTAGCAGGGCTACGTACCCTGCAGAGACTCTAGGGGAAGATCTGTCCCTCACCTTCTGATGGCTGTTGGCTTTCCTTAGCTTTGGCCACGTTGCTGCAGTCTCTGCTCGCGTGGTCCCGTTGCCTTCTCCTC
>NW_028071072.1:0-382 GCF_054177405.1 Leptonychotes weddellii
CTCCTCCCTCTGCACAAGTCAGGGGCTGTGGGTGGTCCCTGCGTGAAGGGGTGCAGCAAATGGGGCCAGGGCTGAAATGACAGAGTGTTTGCTCTCCTTACTTCCTTCTCCGGAGACACCTTCTGTCCCGGGAGCCGGAGATGGGATGTGAGCCCTGGGCTGACTGCTCTGCAGTTTGTATTCTTTTTTTTTTTTTTTTTAAAGATTTTATTTATTTATTTGACAGAGAGAGACACAGTGAGAGAGGGAACACAAGCAGGGGGAGTGGGAGAGGGAGAAGCAGGCTTCCCGCCGAGCAGGGAGCCCGATGCGGGGCTCGATCCCAGGACCCTGGGATCATGACCTGAGCCGAAGGCAGACGCTTAACGACTGAGCCACCCAG
>NW_028071073.1:0-382 GCF_054177405.1 Leptonychotes weddellii
GTGGTAAAGGGGCCTAGAACTCATCTATCTTGCAACTTTGTTATCTCGGAGTTGATTCCAACAGTGTGAAAAGAAAACCAAGAGCAGAGAGAAAGCATTCTGATCTTTATTGTCTCAGGCTGCAATGATGCATCCATTTCGTTCACATTCTACGGGGAGAATTGTTTGTATGACTGCCTCTAGATGCAGAGGGGCTGGGAAATGAAGTTTAGCTGTGATAGAAAGAAAATGAAATAATTAGGTGTATATATAGCATTGTTTCTGCCACATACTTTTAAAAAAAATGTCCCTGACATCTTCTAATTTCTATTAACATAATCAAATACATTTGATATGAAAAATGAAATAAATGGAATGGTTTTTGATTTTTGTTTCCCAACCA
>NW_028071074.1:0-382 GCF_054177405.1 Leptonychotes weddellii
AAAAAATTGAATAGCAAATTTCAAATACATAACTTCAAAAGAAAAAAACTGTATGAAGAATCACTGGGGCAGGGTTAATATTAAAAATGTATTTTATGAAAATAATTTACGTAAAACCTGACTGTCAATTCTAAACTGATAAAGACTCAAATTCATTTCAAGAGATATAAATCAAAATCATACTTCTAGTCAAATAATGGAAAACTTAACTTATGGAAAAACAGTTGTGTGAAATCATGTGTAAAAATTAGGCATGATTTCAGTCTAAAATTAAAATTAAAACTAAAAGTAACGTTTACTAAACAAATGCTTCTAAATAATTAAAACTAAGAAATAAGTAACTCTTAACATTTGGTGTTTCTCTTCCTAATAAGCTCCTGAA
>NW_028071075.1:0-382 GCF_054177405.1 Leptonychotes weddellii
CCTGGGTGGCTCAGTTGGTTAAGCGACTGCCTTCGGCTCAGGTCATGATCTTGGAGTCCCTGGATCGAGTCCCGCATCGGGCTCCCTGCTCGGCAGGGAGTCTGCTTCTCCCTCTGACCCTCCCCCCTCTCATGTGCTTGCTCTCTCTCATTCTCTCTCTCTCAAATAAATAAATAAAATCTTAAAAAAAAAAAAAGAAACATGAATGGAAGTTATGTGTGCACTCCTGAGCAGAGCTTTATGAACCCTTGTTCCTTCCCTCTGTCACAAGATTATGTCCCAGATGGGCATGCTGTGGCCCGGGTCCTTGAATGAAGATACAGAATGAAGAATGGGTAGTGCTACCCATTACCCGCAAAGGACATGGAACCTGAGTGAGGAA
>NW_028071076.1:0-382 GCF_054177405.1 Leptonychotes weddellii
AGGGGGCGCATGCACCCCAGTATTCATAGCAATGTCCACGATAGCCAAACTGTGGAAGGAGCCGAGATGCCCTTCAACAGATGAATGGATAAATAGATGTGGTCCATATATACAATGGAACATTACTCAGCCATCAGAAAGGATGAATACCCACCATTTGCATAGACATGGATGGAACTGGAGGGCATTATGCTAAATAAAATAAGTCAAGTAGAGAAAGACAATTATCATATGGTTTCACTCATATGTGGAACAAAAGGAATAGCACAGAGGACCACAGGGGAAGGGAGGGAAAACTGAAGAGGGGTAAATCAGAGAGGGAGATAAACCATGAGAGACTATGGACTCTGGGAACCAAACTGAGGGTTTCAGAGGGGAGGAG
>NW_028071077.1:0-382 GCF_054177405.1 Leptonychotes weddellii
CTGGGACAGTCCCTAACACGCTACAATAATGCCTTCAGATTTTAGTGAATTTGCTAATACGTCTAATTATCGTGAGTGTTAAGGCATTTTATAATGTGGGTGTAAAAAATTGGGGCAAATCTGTTAATAGGTAATTTTACAGTAAATGTTGATTTTTTTTGTTTCTTTGTTCCTGAATGTTCTTTTTTTTTTTTTTTTTTAAGATTTTATTTATTTATTTGACAGAGAGAGCATGAGAGAGAGAGCACATGAGAGTGGGGAGGGTCAGAGGGAGAAGCAGGCTCCCTGCCGAGCAGGGAGCCCGATGCGGGACTCGATCCAGGGACTCCAGGATCATGACCTGAGCCGAAGGCAGTCGCTTAACCAACTGAGCCACCCAGGC
>NW_028071078.1:0-382 GCF_054177405.1 Leptonychotes weddellii
AGTGTAGAGGCTCTGAGGTGGAAATATGCTTGAGGTGCAGGGAACTAGCCAAGTTGGTCAGCTTCCAGAAGGGAGCTAGCACAGAGACTAGCTAGCAGACTAGAGGAGTAGGTGAGTTTACGGAGGAAAAGAGTCTGGCTTTGCTCTATATTTGGTGGAAAACCAAAATGACTTGCCAACCTTCCTAACCTAGCCTACTCTTTAACCTGATCCTGATAAGAATTTACATATATACATTTTTAAACAACTTTTAACAATGCTCTGAGTCCTTCATCTTTGTTTATACATTCTTTTCAGGAATGTCTGTCTCTCCAGCAACCTCATCAATACATCCTTCCTCATAAACCTAGACTTAATTTTCTAAGAAGAATTCTATCATTTG
>NW_028071079.1:0-382 GCF_054177405.1 Leptonychotes weddellii
ATTGACTGTAAGATTTATGTTTAGTCTTTCTGAAATCAGGATGCACCTTTATGTTTGATGAGGAGTCATAGTTTAATTGGCAAGATTTTTTTCCTTTGTTACTGAAACATTCCTTTTTGGCACGTTAAACTTTTTGACAGCCTAGGTTCAATAACATGTTCTGAAATTCACTTCAACTTTTAATGGCTATGTGATGAATATTTTCCATGGCAATATTCAAAATTTCACCTGTCTTTAGTAAGTTTCCTTCCATAGAAAATACACAGGATTCTAGTGAATTCAACCCACATTATGAGACTTATTTTGCACTGTTTTTAGGAGGAAGAGAGAAATCTGGGAAAATAAACAAATGTTTGACATTTAGTAAAAAAAAAGAAAATAA
>NW_028071080.1:0-382 GCF_054177405.1 Leptonychotes weddellii
CAATCGTGAGAAACTAAAAGTATTTCCCTAAGATCAGGAACAAGACAAGTACTTGTCTCACCACTTTTATTCAACATAGTACTGGTAGTCCTAGCCATAGCAAATAGAAAAGAAAAAGAAATAAAAGGCATCCAAATGGTAAGGAAGAAGTAAAACTGTCACTATTTGCAGATGACATGCTACTATATATAGAAAACCCAAAAGATTCTATAAAGAAAAACCAAAACATTAGAACCAATAAATTAATTTAGTAAAGTTGCAGGATACAAAAATCAACTTACAGGAATGTGTTGTATTTCTATACTGTACTAATGAAATAGCAGAAAGGGAAATTAAGAAAACAATCCCATTTACAATTACATCAAAAAGAATAAAATACCTC
>NW_028071081.1:0-382 GCF_054177405.1 Leptonychotes weddellii
GCAGGGCGGGCTGCGCTGTTGTGGGTCACCATTTTACCTCAAGGAAGCATTTGGTGATGGGTACCACCTCACGCTCACCAAGAAAAAGGTTTGTAAGAGAGAAAATACACCTCATTATAGAGTCATAAATTAATTTTTGTGTGAAATGGAGGCAGAATCTCTCCAACCTTATTAATTGCTAAAATTCATCATTAATATGCTAGTTTCATGTTTCTCAAACTTAAGGGAGCATCAGAACACCTGGAGGTCTTGGTTGAACCCAGATTCCTGGCCTCACCCCAAAAGTCTCTGATTCATTAGGTCTTAGATGGGGCTTCACAATTGACTACATTTCTAACAAAAGCCCAGGTGATGCTGATGCTCCTGGTCTGGTATCTCACAA
>NW_028071082.1:0-7798 GCF_054177405.1 Leptonychotes weddellii
CTCCCCCCTCCATCCCTCCCTCCCTCCTTTTTTCTTTTCTTCCCCCCCTTTCCTCTCTCCCTCCTTTCTTCTTTCCTTCCTTCCATTCATTCTCTATCCACCCATTCAGTCAGTCAGTCAGTATTTATTCAGTCCATACAAGACGGGGGGGGGCAGTTTGGGTGAGGGGGGACAGGTACTCTGTCAAGCACTGGGGGATTTACAAAGAAATGCAATACTCCATACACAATCTACTCTCTAGGAAATGAAAATGAAATCATACACACATGACACTGTATTACCAATACAAGACAAGCAAAACAAGTGGTACAGTAAGTTCTATAAAGGCTCACAGGAGAGAAATATCACTATGGGCTGTGAGGGGAGATGAGGGACAAGTTTATGGCATATATGAAGCTCGATGTAGTTTATACAGCTTCATGGGTGAAAAGGTGTGCACAAATTAAAGGCAATTATTATCTGCTCAATTCAAATTTCTTATAGCTTAGTTTTTGTTTGTTTGTTTTTATAAAATCTGAATATAAGTATCTTTAGAGGGAAAATTCCTAACAAACTCTATTTCCTTCACCCCATATTGCCTACAGACCTTTATTGAATAATAATGATGTACACGTACAGTTACCTACTATATTTTATTAAGATTCTTTTTGCTTGACGTTATCTCATATAAAGTTTGCATCCTTATTATTATATTTGGCTACTTAATCATGGATTGGGTTCATATAATGGCAACTTGCTTAGTATTCCCTTGCTATTGGACACTGAAATTTTAATTTTTTCTGTCATAAATTATATTTGACTCTATTTTGGTTCTTCTTTGGAATTGGTTCTGGATGTGTAATACAGTCCAAAAGACACAAACAATTCCATTTCACATAGGGCTAGATTGCCTTTCAGAAACATTGCTGGTGTTACTAGGAATGTACAGTCCTTCCTCTATCCTCACCAACATTTTCTGTTATTCTTATTTATAGTTGCTAGTTTGGGGAATCTTTAATGGTAACTTACAGTTGCTCTAATTTCTATTGCTTTATCCTCCCTAGGAAGGTTGTGAGTTTGAGCTCTGGCTGGGGAGCACACTGATTTTCTCCCCTTGGCAGGAGTGTAACAGGGTTACACTTCAAGAGGTGCATGGCCTCATGAATGTGTCTGGGTCATATGGATGCCCATGGATCATGTTTTGATTGAAATAATCCTGATTAAAACCTGTCATCTCCTCTGTCACTCTCACAAGGGTCCCAGTTTGGGGGATAATTATGTGGTCACCTTAGTGATGGAGGAGGGGGCAAGCCAGCCAGATAGATTTGTGACATCACCCACCTTCACATGTGCCCAAATTCTGGACTGTGAGGTCTGAGCTCCAGCTCTGTCTTCCTGTGAAAGTTCTTGGCTCTGTTTCTCCATGAATAAGTGGTATTTTCACACTTCTGACTAGTCTAAGTTTTATATATTTGGGATTTTAGACTTTTATCACTTAAATTTATCATCTGTGATTTTTCTAATTCTGTAGCCTTCTTTTTAAACCTTAGTTTACTAAACTTCATTTAATTCCTATGTCTCTGAACACATTCTCCTTCTCTATGATGATAAATTCCATTTCTCCCATACTCTGGAATAGATCTTACTTCTTCAGATAGAACAATTCTGTTATTTCGGTATTTTTATGTGTAAGTCAGATAATTCGATAATTTAGTGCACTGTACGGTATCTGTTATGGATCTAAGTCCACTTTCATGGTGATGATTAATATCTCTTATATTACATTTTCTTTTAAAATGGACACAAAAGGAACGTTTTTGGAACATTACCCTTTGATGATTGTATATTAAACACTTATGCCAGATGGAAAACCATGTATTGATACACTTTACAGTATCCAGGGAGTAATAATTATAAAGTCAGACAGCAAAGGGAGATATCATTTGAAGATGACATTAAGCAAAAGCAAAAGGCTTTTCTTGAGCCTAATGACTACTATTCTTTGGGAGATGAGATAACAAAATCTTCCAAATACAGAAATGTTTCCCTCTGTCTTGGTAGATGAAAACCACAGATATTTAGGATGAGAAACTTCCAAAAGATGACCATGGAGGGAGACTCATTCTGGGGTGCTGGTCATTTTGCCAGCTTGACTGCACCCAAACTTGTGTGTGTATATGGACACATGCATTTGTTTAAGGATAGTGTCCATAATTTTCACCAGATCTGAAAAGTGTCCATGATACCTCTATGACTGGGAACAACCAGTCTTTTCATTTCATAGATGCAGTTACTGATCCACAAAAAATAACACCAATGCACAAAGCTAAAAATCTGATTAATGAGCAAGCCAAGACTAGAACTTGGAATTGGGTCTCTTGATTCTTTCCATCCCAGTCTGCTGTAGAAAGCTGCCTATATCTATTTTCAATAAGAGCTTCTTTCTCTTCTGCCTCCCAACATCAATGTGTACTTGCTGCCCAAGGTCAGCCCTAGGCAAAAGTGTGGAGGGGTAAACTTTTGGCAGCTTACCTTATTCTTCTCAGCACCCGTTCTGTCTTTATGCCCCTGTACTTGTTACTATGTTTCCCCATCGGATCCTATCAATTTCCAGTTGTAGTCACCTATCAGAAATCTTTGTTGGGTGCAGGGGTGAGCATTAATAAATATCAGTTCTCTGAGAAGTAGCTGTTGTTCTTGTTCCTTCTTCTGGAACCCTCACCACTTGCCTTGTGTAATTTCTTTCACCCTCTAGATGCATGGTGAATCTTGCAGTGAATCTTCAATTTCATTAAAACCCCAAGTTTCATTTTATGGAAGATTTGTTCCAAATGACCTTGGACTTCTGGGGCTACAGAGGGATCCACCCCTGTAGTGTGCTCCCACCTTCTCCCTACCCTGTGGTTAAACCGGTCCCACTCCTGGATCCTGTATTCCCACACTGGTCCTTGACTGTCCAAGGATTCACAGTTGGTCACATCTCCTAAGGTAGCTTTTGATACTCAAAACAAATGCCCCCCCTCCCCCAATAAAAATGTATTGGTCTCATATTTCATTTTTCCAGAGCTCAGTTTTTGGCTAAATAATTGGAAATTGAATTTCTGGCTATTAAAAATACCAATGTATTATTAATGGAAGCTGTCTGATATATTATCACTCCTAAACTTAATTTACATTTTAAAAGGAAAATTCTTGGAACAAATCCCTCAGTGCCGGAGCAGATCTCAATGTTGCATATTTCAGGCACTCAAGCATCACTAATGGAGATGCCATCTGATAACAGTAATAATAGTTTACCAACACTACAGTCTGTATTTTATGCCAGGCTCTTGTGTAAATTCTTTTTAAACAACCTATTGCCTGAGTTCTTATTTCTTAAGAACCTTAAGATAGGCAAATGTTATTCCTATTTTACAGATGGGCAAATAGAGGCCCAGAAACATTAAGTAGCTTGCCTACGTCACATGACTAACAGCATTGGACAGAATACTTAACCTCCACCTCTACCATCTTTTAGTAAGAGGTTTCCGACAGTGAGGTCAGATTAGACCACAGGTATTCACCTTTAATGCCTACATAAGCTGTTCTCAGGGATTATCTTTGCCTTTTAGTCCTGAAAACATTTTACTAACTTATTCTGCTCTCTTGGTCTGTACTGCTTAGAAACTTTAAGGGATTGGGGGAGTAAAGGACAAGGTCAGCCTCCTGAGATACCTTCTTGTTTTCTCTTGGATCTCTGACCCAAGCCTACTTTTCCCTGGCTATATATAGCACATCCAACTGGGAACTTTAAATATTTGTTTTATTTTATGTTTGAGAAAGAAGGCTTGGTATGAATGTTTGCTCTCTTTGTGTTTAATTTACAATAATGGAGTTAAATTTGAGCTCTCAGGATCTAATTACCCTAACCTCTGTCAAACTTGTCCCTTCTCCATCATGCTACAGTGCTGATTCCTTGAGGTTATTTCCCACTCTACAGCTCAATTTACTATTGTCTGCAGATTTTTGTTATGTGCCTTCCTTTTCCTGAAGCATGAGGCATGATGGTAGAGTCTGTTATGGCTAAAATGTCAAAACCCAGAGTCCTTACTGTGGGCCATTCACATGTCAGTGCTAAATAAGTGCCATAAACTCTCCCTTGACTCTCCTCCATGCACACCCCAGCCAGGATCCTGAGCTCTGGAGCAGCCATCTCTGTCAGTCAAAGGGAATGATTCATAAGAAGACTGGCATGATTGAATGGCAGCTTAAGCTTCTGAGGATATTTACACTTAAAAAAAGTGAATGTATCACAATAAATGAACTTTTGGTAGGTGAAGCTTGACGCCCAACAGCAATAAGTTGGGAGGATGTTTATTACTTTTCATTTCAGTTACTGTGCTTCTTAACTCCAGAATTTCTATTTGAAGATTTTATTTTTTAAAAAGATTTTATTTATTTATTTGACAGAGAGAGAGAGAGCACAAGCAGGGGGACCAGCAGGCAGAGAGGGAGAAGCAGGCTTCCTGCTGAGCAAGGAGCCTGATGTGGGACTCCATCCCGGGACTCCAGGCTCGTGATCCGAGCTGAAGGCAGACACTTAACGAACTGAGCCACCCAGGCGCCCCCCTATTTGAGGATTTTTAAAAATATATTCATAGTCAGGTGCCTGGGTGGCTCAGTTGACTGAGCGACTGCCTTCGGCTCAGGTCATGATCCTGGAGTCCCGGGATCGAGTCCCGCATCACCTCCCTGCTCAGCGGGGAGTCTGCTTCTCCCTCTGACTCTCCTCCCTCTCATGCTCTCTGTCTCTCATTCTCTCTCTTGCAAATAAATAAAATCTTTAAAAAAAAGGTGTTAAAAAATATATATATATTCATAGTCTGACCTCTTTATTGATACTTTCTATTTGATGAGACATCATTCTCACTTTCCTTCAGTTCTTTAGGCATGGTTTCCTATATTTCTTTGAATATATTTTAAATACCTGATTTAAAGTCTTTGGCTAGTAGGTCTGTCATGTGGTCTTCCTCAAGGAGTTTCTATTGGTTGCTTGTTTTCCCCTGTGTATGGACAGTGCTTTCTTGTTCCTTCACATGCATTATAATTTCTTTTTGGAAACTGACATTTTAAATAATACAACATGGAAACACTGGGAATCAGATTCATGCCCTCTCCAAGGTTTGTTGTTGTTGCTTTCTTTTTTGTAGTAGTAGTTGTTGTTGTTGCTTGCTTGTTTACTGCCTTTTCTGAAGTGATTCTGTAAAGCCTGTTTTCTTTGTCATGTGTGGCCACTGAAGTCTGTTTAGTGAGCTTATTTTCAGATAATGATTGGTCCGATTTCCTTAAACACCCGGAGCCAATAAGTCTCTCAAGCTTTGCTAAAGGATTCTGTATGAATGTTAGGGCACACCCTCAACAATCAGCCAGGCAGTTGACAGCTCTGCTTTGGCCTTCACTTCTTGCTTGTTCAGAGTCTCAAGGTCAGCAGGAGGTGAGAGCTAAAGGTCTTCTCCCGTCTTTCCTGAGCATGCACATAGCCTTGGGGTGTGAGAGCTTTACAAAGTTCCTACAGGCATCTCATTACCCAGTCTTCCTTTCATGCTTCCGGGTCAGCCTGTTCTTTGCCAACTGTTATCCACTGCCTCAGGCAGCTGTGAAGTTAAAAAAATTGTCTGTAATTGTTTTCAACAAGTGCCCCTGGGGAAAAGGCTTTCAGGCTGGCCAAGTTCCTAGCCAGCTCAAATATAGACAGTGTTGCAAGTGAGGTAGGTCTTCCAGAGAACCTCCAGACAGGTCAAATAATGATGATTCTCAGAGCAGGAGGCACTGATTGAGCTCCAACTCTGTTTCTTGGCTCCAGTGGCTTGCAGGCTGCTGGGTCTCATTGTGAATACAGGTTGTTAGTTTTTTGAGGCTACCAGAGCTTGTTCTTAATGAGATTCAGTCACTTGTCTTCTTTGAAAGCTCTCCAGATTGCAGCAAGCCTTTGGTTAATTTTCAGACCTCTTTGATAATGTTGATTCTGACAATTTGTACCAGTGTTTGCTTGCTTTTATGGAAAAGAGGATTTTTGGAGAACCTTACTCCACCATTTTTGCTGATGTCACTCCAGGATATTTATTGTAACAACACACTTTAAATCACACATAAGACTAGTGAGCTTCAAACATTTTGCTTGTTTATACCAGAAGAAAAATACCCAATATTATGCACTCTCTTGCATACTTTTAAATTGACAGCAAAAATTATTATAAGTATGCATAAAGGATATAATTTCCAACACATTGTAAATGTTGACATTTCAAAATGAAGCTGTTACACACTCTTTTAAATGTTGTCAGGGAAATCTAAATACACTGGAGCGCCTGGGTGGCACAGTCAGTTAAATGACTGACTCCTGGTTTTGGCTCAGGTGGTGATCTCAGGGTCATGAGATTGAGCCCTGTATCAGGCTCAGCACTCAACATGAAGAAAAAAAGAGAAAAAAGAAATCGAAATACACTAGCAGTTTGATACATACCCTCATCTATCTCATCCATTTAAAAATACATGAATAAGTTCCACTTTAACAGATGGAAAGTCTGAATGGAACCTCATTCCTTTTCAATTCTTATTTATATTTCCACAGAGTTTTATCCTAAGGTAATATTTTTATGCTATACAGTCTTTTATTGATTAATTGTTTTATACCAATGAAATTCATATTTTTCCCAAAATTTCCTAGGTATTAAAGAATGTCTTCTAGATTGAGTTATAATTATAATTATTAGTAATATATGATGGATCAAAACATAAATATATACATGGGTCTTTCCCCCATAATTACCTCATCTATCTTTTAATGGAATTACTTATTGCTAGATTGTGGCAGGATCTAGTACCAATTCTATT
Organism: Leptonychotes weddellii; assembly: GCF_054177405.1. Classification (NCBI taxonomy): domain Eukaryota; kingdom Metazoa; phylum Chordata; class Mammalia; order Carnivora; family Phocidae; genus Leptonychotes; species Leptonychotes weddellii. The sequence continues at coordinate 6,853 of NW_028071082.1, forward strand.
CCTTCTTTTCACTTTTATAAATATAAGTGCCAAGAAATCTTATTCACAAAGATAGGTGATGAAAATAGAAGGAATTTTGTTATAACAAATCACTAAATTCTCTTAATTCCTTAAGTTATTTGGCAAAAACACTTAAGTTGTGAGTTATCAACAATGGATTATCAACTTACGTTTAATGGTGAGCTAAAGGCATGAATGATCCCCATTCAATTTTATTGAAAGCAAAGACTTAGAAACCATTTGACCAGCATAGGATTGGTCACTTAGTCATCCAAATCACTTTCCTGGACCATTACTCATATTCTAAACTGGTCCGTAGTGTGGAGAGCCTGCACTTAGACCAAAGTTGTATGCAAAGGCAGTTCTTTTACTAGAAAGAACATATGGAGGTTAAGAAGCTGGAAAGTGGGTCTCCTGAAACTACCCATGTCCATGAAAAGTCCTTACATACCTCAACAATATGCATTCTCACTCAGGATCACCAATTCTCCATTCCACACATCAGTGAGCCAACACTATTTGATGAGTGATCATGATGCACTAGGTATAATACTTGTCCTTTCCTAGGATATTCAGATGTCACTGATACCTGCTAACTGGGATTTAGGCTGACTGCTCAATTAAGTGTCCTCTTTGATGTACTATACCTTCCCCCAAGGATTTAATCACATTTACTAAATCTAGATGTAAGTCAACCAAAAACCATAGAAAATCATGCTTTCCAATAAAGAAAATAAGCAAACTCTAGATTGATTCTTACATGATTAATTTGAAATGTTCCCTAACAAAAAGTTATCTGTAAGTCCTATTAAATTAAATAGGAATGATGCATAATCATTAAGTGCAATTTTACTTTGAGTATTATTAAGTTATTTCAGTGAAGGGCATTTGTTCCTTAGCTTGTTTCTTAGTGTGCTTTTGAAAAACAGTGTGTAGCGGAGCAAGA
>NW_028071083.1:0-382 GCF_054177405.1 Leptonychotes weddellii
CTCCGGGCAGAGAAACAATGTCAGCCAAGTCACTCAAACTGCTCATAAAGCCGATCATCAATTTTAAGAGAAGCTTCATGGTGTGAGGATCTAGAGCTACAAACTGAAATTGAGAAATAGTTTTGGTTTTGTTAACTGTTTCTTTTGCTGTGCAAAAGCTTTTTATCTTGATGAAGTCCCAGTAGTTTATTTTTGTCCTTGCTTCCCTTGCCTTTGGCGATGTTTCTAGGAAGAAGTTGCTGCAGCTGAGGTCGAAGAGGTTGCTGCCTGTGTTCTCCTTTAGGATTTTGATGGATTCCTGTGTCACATTTAGGTCTTTCATCCATTTTGAGTCTATTTTTGTATGTGGTGTAAGGAAATGGTCCAGTTTCATTCTTCTGCA
>NW_028071084.1:0-382 GCF_054177405.1 Leptonychotes weddellii
CCTCTCTGGTTACTTCTGTACTGGATAGCCAAACTGAACATTTTGCAGTTTCTTGACTTTACTGCTGTATTTTGCCAGTTACCTCTCCATAGCACCCAGTGCCTATAGTATTATCATAGGAAGATGATACTCTGTATATTGTATAGTGATTTGCTTTTGTTTCTTTTTCATAGCATACACTTCTTTTTTTTTTTTTTTTAAAGATTTTATTTATTTATTTGAGAGAGAGAATGAGATAGAGAGAGCATGAGAGAGGGGAGGGTCAGAGGGAGAAGCAGACTCCCTGCTGAGCAGGGAGCCCGATGCGGGACTCGATCCCGGGACTCCAAGATCATGACCTGAGCCGAAGGCAGTCGCTTAACCAACTGAGCCACCCAGGCGC
>NW_028071085.1:0-382 GCF_054177405.1 Leptonychotes weddellii
GCAGGGCGGGCTGCGCTGTTGTGGGTCACCATTTTACCTCAAGGAAGCATTTGGTGATGGGTACCACCTCACGCTCACCAAGAAAAAGGTTTGTAAGAGAGAAAATACACCTCATTATAGAGTCATAAATTAATTTTTGTGTGAAATGGAGGCAGAATCTCTCCAACCTTATTAATTGCTAAAATTCATCATTAATATGATAGTTTCATGTTTCTCAAACTTAAGGGAGCATCAGAACACCTGGAGGTCTTGGTTGAACCCAGATTCCTGGCCTCACCCCAAAAGTCTCTGATTCATTAGGTCTTAGATGGGGCTTCACAATTGACTACATTTCTAACAAAAGCCCAGGTGATGCTGATGCTCCTGGTCTGGTATCTCACAA
>NW_028071086.1:0-382 GCF_054177405.1 Leptonychotes weddellii
ACCAGGACATAGTGTGGATGTAGAGTCTGTTGATCATACCACACACACACAAAAACACACAAACATGAGAACATAAAATTCTCATCCCCTTTACCATCTTGTCTGTTGAGAGCAGGGCAGGCCTCTCCTCAAGTCATAACTGCTTGGATGGAGCCAAGGAAGGACACTGGCTCAGGGTGTGTGTTGTGGGTCAGTGGTGGGGATGGGGTCCTGTTCATGGGAGGGGCTTGTGTGGAGTCAGTCTCCCACCTGCATGAAAGGAGGCAGAACTGGTGTGTTCTTGTTAGAGTTTCCATCTGTGAGGCAGGAAGAGAAGAGTGAGAAATGAAGGTCAAGGAGCTAACAGGCAATAATCAAAAGATACCCTGTGATGACTAATTCG
>NW_028071087.1:0-382 GCF_054177405.1 Leptonychotes weddellii
CTGGGTGGCTCAGTTGGTTAAGCGACTGCTTTCGGCTCAGGTCATGATCCTGGAGTCCCTGGATCGAGTCCCGCATCGGGCTCCCTGCTCGGCAGGGAGCCTGCTTCTCCCTCTGACCCTCCCCCCTCTCGTGTGCTCTATCTCTCTCATTCTCTCTGTCTCAAATAAATAAATAAAATCTTTAAAAAAAAAAAAAAAAGACTTGAGTCAACAAGATTAGTATTTCCTGTTTCTGAATCTTGTATGGCATTAGATTTGTCCAAATATGTATGTCATTGTACAAAAGCAATTTTCTTCTCTTTACTTTTATCTCAAATACTCATAAATAAATTCATTTAAGATGTTCACCATGTTTTCCACATTGTAAAAGTACATGATATTA
>NW_028071088.1:0-382 GCF_054177405.1 Leptonychotes weddellii
GGCAAATTATATTATCCCCATTTCACAGATGTAAAGACAGACACAGAGACCCTAAGGTGCTCTCTGCACAGGCTGTGCTACCTGGGATTTGCCAGCCAACACCAAAATAACCAAATGGAAACCCAAATGGTCATTCACCTGTTTTGCTTAAAAGATAACCTTCTTTGATCTTCTCTTTCATTAAGGATTTCTTTTTTTTTTTTTTTTTGTTTTTCCAAGGTCTCATTGTAAGTTTTTTTTTTTATTCTTATGTTAATCCCCATACATTACATCATTAGTTCTAGATGAAGTGTTCCATGATTCATTGTTTGTGCATAACACCCAGTGCTCCATGCAGAACGTGCCCTCCTCAATACCCACCACCAGGCCAACCCATCCTCCC
>NW_028071089.1:0-382 GCF_054177405.1 Leptonychotes weddellii
ATGTCAAGGGCACTGCTGGTGCTGTGTCATGGCCAAAGCCCTCTCCATGATGACAGCAACTTTCTTTCTTTTTTTTTTTTTTAAGATTTTATTTATTTATTTGACAGAGAGAGAGAGCACAAGCAGGGGGAGCAGCAGGCAGAGGCAGAGGGAGAGGCATGCTCCCCGGTGAGCAGGGAGCCCGATGCGGGGCTCGATCCCAGGACCCTGGGATCATGACCTGGGCTGAAGGCAGTCGCTTAACCAACTGAGCCACCCAGGCGCCCCTGATGACAGCAACTTTCAATGTCCCAGTGAATGTACTCTAGCTCTTTAACTATTCCTGCTTTCTTTTTGCAACTCATTCCTGCTAATCCTGGATGTTGAATAACCATCTGTGTGG
>NW_028071090.1:0-382 GCF_054177405.1 Leptonychotes weddellii
CAGTGGAATGGAATAGAAAATCCAGAAATAGGTTTCACGAATATGGCCAACTGAATTTTGACTAAGTTGCAAAAGCAGTTCAGTGGAGAAGGTTTTTCTCCACAGATTTTTCAATAAATGATTCTGGATCAATTGAACATCATGTGCAAAAAAAGAACCTTGCTCTTCACCTCACACCATATTAAAAAGTTAATTCAAGTAAGATTATAGACCAAAAATAAAGATAAAATGTAAAACTATAAAACTTTTCGGAGAAAAATCCTCATGACCTAGCTTAATCAAAGAATTCTTAGATACAACACCAAAAAGAAATTCTTTCCATAAAAGAAAAAACTGATAAATTAAATCTAATCAAAATTTAAAGCTTTTGTTCTGCAAAGGC
>NW_028071091.1:0-382 GCF_054177405.1 Leptonychotes weddellii
ACAGTGAGAGAGGGAACACAAGCAGGGGGAGTGGGAGAGGGAGAAGCAGGCTTCCCGCGGAGCAGGGAGCCCTATGCGGGGCTTGGTCCCAGGACCCTGGGATCATGACCTGAGCCGAAGGCAGACACTTAACTGAGCCACCCAGGCGCCCCTATAATGGTTTTTTAAAAAAACATTTTAAAAAGTGAAACTTGTGGCCCCCCAAAAAATGAACAAGTAAAAAAAAATAAATATTTTTTCCTGAGAACTTCATGGGTGCTTGACCCTGGACTGGGTAGTTTGGGGGAAACAACTGCTCACCATGACAGCCCTGCCTTATACAACCCAGCGGGGGACAGACATTAACTGTATAATCACAGAACACGAGAAAGGATTGGAAGGG
>NW_028071092.1:0-382 GCF_054177405.1 Leptonychotes weddellii
GGGCGCCTGGGTGGCTCAGTCGTTAAGCGTCTGCCTTCGGCTCAGGTCATGATCCCAGGGTCCCGGGATCGAGTCCCACATCGGGCTCCCTGCTCTGCGGGAGGCCTGCTTCTCCCTCTCCCACTCCCCCTGCTTGTGTTCCCTCTCTCACTGTCTCTCTGTTGAAAAATAAATAAAATCTTTAAAAAAAAAAAAAAAAGACCTCCTAGGGGATTCCGATGCAGGTATCCTCAACCTACATACCCTGTTTCTGTGATGGCACCTGTGAACCTGAAGTATGGAGCCAAACAGACAGTCATGAGAGTGTCTGACAGGCTATCACAGGTAGCCTGCCCCACTCTTTGCAGTCGGCCTTGTCCTTTTCCCTTATCACTGCAATGAC
>NW_028071093.1:0-7798 GCF_054177405.1 Leptonychotes weddellii
TACATTTGTTACAATTAGTAAGCCAATATTGATACATTATTTCTAATTAACGTCCATAGTTTATATTTGGGTTCACTCTTGATATGTTCTATGGATTTTGACAAATGTATAATGTCATATATCCACTATTACAGTATCGTACACGATAGTTTCACTGCTCTAAAAATCCCGTGCTGTACTACTTCATCCTTCTCTCTCTTCCTCTGAAACCCTAGTAATGACTGATATTTTTACTGTCTCCATAGTTTTTGCCTTTTCCAGAAAATCATGTAGTTAGAATCATACAGGGGACGCCTGGGTGGCTCAGATGGTTAAGCATCTGCCTTCGGCTCAGGTCATGATCCCAGGGTCCTGGGATCGAGCCCCACATCGGGCTCTGTGCTCAGCAGGGAGCCTGCTTCTCTCTCTCCCTCTGCCTGCCTGTCTGCCTACTTGTGATCTCTCTCTCTCTGTCAAATAAATAAAATAAAATAAATTAAAAAAAAAAATCATACAGTATGTAGCCTTTTCAGAATGACTTCTTTCACCGAGCAATATGCATTTAAGTTTCCTCCATGTCTTTTTACAGTTTGATAGCTCATTTTTTTTTCTCCTTGACTTTTTTTTTATTGTGGTAAAATATCATAACATAAAATTTACCATTTTAACCATTTTTAAGTGGCATTACACATTTATTGTGTAACCACCACCATCATCCATCTCCAGAACTTTTTTTATCTTCCCAAACTGAAATTTCAACATCTCTGCCATATCCGAGTCTGGTTCTCATGCTTGCTCTGTCCCATCAAACTGTTTTTGTTTGTTTTTGCCTTTTAGTATGTCTTTTAATTTTTTGTTCAAAGTCAGATATTTACTAAATGAATATGATATGAAAGGAACTTAAGTAAATAGGCCTTCAGTGTGAAGTTTTTTTTATAAGATTTTATTTATTTATTTGAGAGAGAGAGAGAATGAGAGACAGAGAGCACGAGAGGGAGGAGGGTCAGAGGGAGAAGCAGACTCCCTGCCGAGCAGGGAGCCCGATGTGGGACTCGATCCCGCGACTCCAGGATCATGACCTGAGCCGAAGGCAGTCGCTTAACCAACTGAGCCACCCAGGCGCCCACTAAGGATTTATTCTTAAATAAGATCCGAGATGTGTTTTCAGTTCTATTCCCCTATTATTTTCAGGAGCCCTATTGATGCAGTAAGGTGTGTGTGGGGGGGAAGTGTTCTGTGGTCCTATTATTAGGTCTCAGTCTCCCCCCTCCCCCTGGCTGTGATTTTCACTGGGGTTTTCATTGTCTGCCTCTTAAGTGAGACAGGAAGGCTAGGCTAAAAGGGGGCTGGAGTTGGATATTTCTTTATGCCCATGTTGAAGGCCAGAGCAAGCTGGAGTTAGTTATTTCCCTTCCCCTAGGTCTCTTAGTCTCTGGTAGAACCCAAGTGGGTTAGGCTCTGGTAAAAATAGTTTCTTCTGAGGGCAGGTCTTATTAAGAACAGAACAGAATGCTCCGGTGTATTTCAAACTGGCTACTTTTCCCCTCCCCCTGCAGATTCGGTTCTAGACCATTACAATAAATTGAATATTGCAATAAAGCAAGTTGAAAGGAATTTTTTGTTTGCTCAGTGCACATAAAAGTTATGTTTACATTATACTGTAGTCTGTTATGCGTGCAATAGCATTATGTCTAAAATAACAATGTATATACCTTAATTAAATACTTTATTGCTAAAAAATGCTGACCATCATCTGAGCTTCTAGCAAGTTGTAATCTTTGCTGGTAGAGAGTTTTGCCATGATGTTGATAAGTGCTGACTGATCAGGGTGGTGGTTGCTTAAGGCTGGTGTGATTGTGGCTATTTCTTAAAATAAGACAACAATGAAGTTTGCGACATTGTTGGTTTCATGAACGATTTCTCTGTAGCATGTGATGGTATTTGATAGCATTTTACCCACAGTAGAACTTTTTTTTTAAAGATTTATTTATTTTGAGAGAGAGAGAGGGAGAGAGAGAGAAGGGGGAGGGGCAGAATGAAAGGGGGAGAGAGAACCTCAAGTAGATTCCTTGCTGAGTGCAGATCCCAATTCGGGGTTCCATCTCATGACCTTGAGATCATGACCTGAGCGAAATCAAGAGTTGAATGCTTAACCAACTGAGCCACCCAGGCGCTCCTCCACAGTAGAATTTCTTTCGGAATTGAAGTCAGTCCTCTCAAACCCTTGCCATTACAAGGTTATATAATATTTTAAGTCCTTTGTTGTCATTCCAACAGTCTTCACAGCATCGTCACAAAGAGTAGATTCCATCTCAAGAATTTTCTTTTCCTGTTCATAAGAATCAACTCCTCATCCATTAAAGTTTTATCATGAGATTGTAGCAATTTGGTCACATCTTCAGGCTCTACTTCTAATTCTAGTTCTTTGACTATTTACATCATATCTGCAGTTACTTCTTCCACTGGTCTTGAACCCTCACAGTCATGCATGAGGGTTGGAGTCAACTTCTTTCAAACTCCTGTTCATGTTGATAATTTGACCTCTTCCCGTGAATCATGAATGTTCTTAATGTCATCTAGAATGATGAATCATTTCCAGAAGGTTTTCAATTTAGTTTTCCCAGATCCATCAGAGGAATCTCTATCTGTGGCAGCTATAGTCTTATGAAATGTGTTTCTTTAATAATAAGACTTGAAGGTCCAAATGATTCCTTGATCCATGGGCTGCAGAATGGATGTTGTGCTAGTAGGCATGAAAACAACATTAGTCTTATTATACATCTTCATCAAGAGTCTTGGGTGAGCAGGTGCAATGTCAATGAGTGGTAATATTTCGAAAGGAATCTTTTTTTTTTTCCTGAGCAGTAAGTGTCAATAGTGGGCTTAAAATATTTATTAAATCATGTTGTAAGTAGATGTACTGTCATCCAGGCTTTGTGTTTTCACTTATAGAGTCCAGGCAGAGTAGATTTAGCATAATTCTTTTTTTTTTTTTAAGATTTGATTTATTTATTTGTCAGAGAGAGGGAGAGAGAGAGAGAGTGTACAAGCAGGGGGAGTGGCAGGCAGAGGGAGAAGTAGGCTCCCTGCCGAGGAAGGAGCCCAATGTGGGACCCGATCCCAGGACCCTGGGATCATGACCTGAGCCGAAGGCAGACACTTAACCGACTGAGCCACCCAGGCATCCCAGATTTAGCATAATTGTTAAAGGCCCTAGGATTTTCAGAATGATAAATGAGCATTGGCTTCAACTTAAAGTCACCAGCTGCATTAGTCCCTAACAAGAGTCAGCCAGTCCTTTGAAGCTTTGAAGCCAGGTGTTGACTTCTTTCTAGCTATGAAAGTCCTAGATAGCATCTTTTCCAACATAAGGCTGTTTTGTCTACATTGAAAATCTGCTGTTTAGTATAGCTACCTTCATTAATTATCTTAGCTAGGGCTTCTGGATAACTTGCTGCACCTTCTACATCAGAACTTGCTGCTTTACCTTACACTTTTGTTATGGAGATGGCTTTTTTCCTTAAATCTCATGAGCCATCCTCTGCTAGTGTCAGACTTTTCTGCAGCATTGTCACCTCTCTCAGCCTTCATACAATTGAAGAGTTAAGGCCTTGCTGTGGATTAGGCTTTGGCTTATGGGAATGCTAGATTGTATGCTAAGAGTGTGTTTAGTTTTGTAAGAAACTGTCGAACTGTCTTCCAAAGTGACTGTACCATATTGCATTCCCATCATCATTCAGTAATGAATCAGAGTTCCTGTTACTCTGTACTCTGAGCAGCATTTGGTGTTGTCAGTGTTTGGGATTTTGGCCATTCTAGTAGGTGTATAGTGATCTCATTATTTTAACTTATAGTTCCCTAATGATAATATAATGTTGAGCATCTTCTCATGTTCTTGTTTTCCAGAAGTATATCTCTTTTGATGAAGTATCTATTTACATCTATTGACCAGTTTCTAATTGGGTTGTTTGTTTTTTGTATCATTGAATTTTAAGGGTTGTGTATTTTGGTTTATAGTCCTTTATCAGATGTCTTTTACAAATATTTTTTCCTAGTCTGTGGCTTGTCTTTTCATTCTTTTGACACTGTCTTTCATAGAACAGAAGTTTTTAGTTTTAATGAGTCTAATTTATTAATTATTTCTTTCAAGGATTGTTCCTTTGGTGTTGTACCTAAAAATTCATCATCATACCCAAGATCATCTAGGTTTTCTCCTATATTATCTTCTGTGAGTTTTATAGTTTTCATAATTTCCCAGTTTGTGTTTACATCTATGATTGATTTTGAGTTAAATTTTGTGAAGCATGTAAAATTGCTATCTAGATTCATTTTTTTGCTTGCGGATGTCTAGTTGTTCCAGCACCATTTGTTAAAAAGACTGTCTTTGCTCCATTATATTGCCTTTGTTCCTCTGTCAAAGATTAGTTGACTATATTTATCTGGGTCTATTTATGGGCTTTGTTGTGTTATGGTGATCTATTTGTTCTTTTGCCAATGCTACACTGTCTTTTTTTTTTTTTTTTTAAGATTTTATTTATTTATTTGACAGAGAGAGACAGGGAGAGAGGGAACACAAGAAGGGGGCGTGGGAGAGGAAGAAGCAGGCTCCCCGCGGAGCACGGAGCCGGATGTGGGACTCAATTCCAGGACCCTGGGATCATGACCTGAGCTGAAGGCAGATGCTTAACGACTGAGCCACCCAGGCGCCCAATACTACACACGGTCTTGATTGCTATAGCTTTATAGTGAGTCATGAAGTCAGGTAGTATCAGCTCTCCCACTTTGTCTTTAATTTTGTGTTGGCTGTTCTGGGTCTTTTGCCTTTCCTTAAAAACTTTAAATCAGTTTGTCAATACCCACAACATAATTTGCCTAGAATTTTGATTGTGATTGGAATTGTGTTGAATCTATACATCATGTTGAGAGGAATTGACATATTGACAGTATTGAGTCTTCCAAACCATGGACATGGTAATTAGTTCCTCCTTGATTTCTTTCATCAGAGTTTTATAGTTTGCCTCATATAGATTTTGTACATATTTGGTTAAATTTATACCTAAGTGCTTTAATTTGGGGGGTGCTAGTGTAAATGGTATTGTGTTTTAAATTTCAGATTCCAGTTGTTCATTGTTGGTATATAGGAAAGTGAATGACTTTTGCTCTGTTTTTTAATGTCCAAGAATCATTCATAGGGGACGCCTTGGTGGCTCAGTTGGTTAAGCAGCTGTCTTTGGCTCGGGTCATGATCCTGGGGTCCTGGGATTGAGTCCTGCATTGGTCTCCCCGCTCAGCAGGGAGCCTGCTTCTCCCTCTGCCTGCCACTCCTTCTGCTTGTGCTCTCTCTCTGACAAATAAATAAAATCTTTAAAAAAAATCATTTATAGAATATCCACTTTTTTGAAAATGGAGTATTGGAGTCTAATTATTGTTGAATTGTCCATTTTTCCTTCATTTCTTTCAGTTTTTACTGGGGGCTCTGATGTTAGGTGCATATGGATTTTTAATATGCATTCTTGGTAGATTGACTTTTATCATTGTGAAATGTTCCTGTTTATCTTGAGTAATTTTTTTTGTTTTAATATGTTTTTTAAAAAATATTTTAAAATTTTAATTCCAGTATAGTTAATATACAGTATTACATCTGTTTTAGGTGTACAGTATAATGATTCAACAATTCTATACATTACTCAGTGCTCTTCATGATTAGTATGCTCTTAATCCCCTTCCCCTATTTCATATACTATTTGTGGATGGTGTAAGAAAGTGGTCCAGTTTCATTCTTTTGCATGTAGCTGTCCAGTTTTCCCAACACCATTTGTTGAAAATTCTTGCCTCCTTTGTCAAACATTAACTGATTATATAATCAATTTATATTTGTTATTAATATTATATTATTTCTTGGCTCTCTGTTTTGTTCCATTGATCTATGTATTGTTTTTTTTGGTTGGTTTTTGTTTTTTGTTTTTTTTGGTGCCAGTACCATACTGTTTTGATTTTTATAGCTTTGCAGTATATCTTGAAATCTGGGATTGTGATACCTCCAGTTTTGTTCATCTTTTTCAAGATTGCTTTGGCTATTTGGAGTCTTTTGTGGTTCCATACAAATTTTAGGATTATTTGTTCTAGTTCTGTGAAAGATGTTGCTGGTATTTTGATGGGGAGTGCATTAAATCTGTAGATTTCTTTGGGTAGTATGGACATTTTAACAATACTGGTTCTTCTAATCCATGAGCATGGAATATCTTTCCATTTGTGTTGTCTTCAATTTCTTTCATCGGTGTTTTTTTTTTTTTTGACAGAGACAGTGAGAGAGAGAACACAAGCAGGGGGAGTGGGAGAGAGAGAAGCTGGCTTCCCGCAGAGCAGGGAGCCCGATGCAGGGTTTGATCCCAGGACCCTGGGATTATGACCTGAGCCCAAGGCAGACACTTAACAACTGAGCCACCCAGGCGCCCCCAGTGTTTTATAGTTTTCAGAGTACCAAGTCTTTTACCTCCTTGGTTAAATTTATTCTTTTTTTTTTTTTTTAAATAAAGATTTATTTATTTATTTGAGAGAGCGAGAATGAGAGAGAATACATGAGAGCGGGGAGGGTCAGAGGGAGAAGCAGGCTCCTCGCTGAGCAGGGAGCCCAATGCAGGACTCAATCCCGGGACTCCAGGATCATGACCTGAGCCGAAGGCAGTTGCTTAACCAACTGAGCCACCTAGGCGCCCCGGTTAAATTTACTCTTAAGCATTTTATTATGTTTTAATATGTTTCATCTTGATATTACTATAGCCACTTTACCTCTTTTTTGATTATTTGCATAGTAAATCTTTTTTATCTATCCTTTAATTTTCAGCCTGTTTGTCTTTTTGGGCCTAAAGTGTGTCTCCTATAGACAGCATACAGTTGAATCTTCTTTTTCATGCAGTCTAACACAACATATGCCTTTGATTGGATTATTTAGTTCACTCACATTTAGTGTTATTGATATGTTTGGATTTCTTTCTTTTTTTTTTTTTTATTCTTATGTTAATCCCCATACATTACATCATTAGTTTTAGATGAAGTGTTCCATGATTCATTGTTTGTGCGTAACACCCAGTGCAACATGCAGAATGTGCCCTCCTCAATACCCACCACCAGGTTAACCCATCCTCCCACCCCCCTCCCCTCTAGAACCCTCAGTTTGTTTTTCAGAGTCCATCATCTCTCCTGGTTCGTCTACCCCTCCGATTTCCCCTGCTTCATTCTTCCCCTCCCGCTACCTTCTTCTTCTTTTTTTCTTTTCTTAACATATATTGCATTATTTGTTTCATGTTTGGATTTATTTCTATTTAACTTTTTATTTTCTATATGTCTCATGTCTGTTTTGTTCCTTTAGTCCTTCTTATATTGCCACCTTTTATGTTAAGTAGATAATTTTCTCTTATTTTATTCTAATTTTTAAAATTATAATTCTTGAGTTATTTTTAGGGCTTACAGTATGCATATTAACTTATCAGAATCTGCTTCAGATTCATTAGGACTTAGTTCCAATAACATATAGAAACTTTATGCCCATATAGGTCCATTCTCTATCCCTTTTTAATGCTATTACTGCGAGGCATAGGTCTGTATGTTACATACTCAGCAATACATTGTTATAGTTAAAACTTCATAAAATCTTAGGTTTTTTGGGGCGCCTGAGTAGCTCAGTCAGTTAAGCGTCTGCCTTCAGCTCAGGTCATGATCCCAGGGCCCTGGGATCGAGCCCTGCATTGGGCTCCCTGCTCAGCAGAGAGCCTGCTTCTCCCTCTCCCTCTGCCTGCCATTCTGACTATCTGTGCTCTCT
>NW_028071094.1:0-382 GCF_054177405.1 Leptonychotes weddellii
GGTGCAGTGATGTGAGTGGGAGGACGGGTCAGGGTTGGCCATGTGGGATGATCATGACCGGATGGTAGAACCACTGACGGTTAGAGCCAGAGGGGCCTTGGTCATCACTGGGCATGACTTTCACTTTCACAGTGGGAATCAGAGACCCATAAAGACCAAATAGCTTGTCAAAAATCAGAGCTGTGACCGGCACCTGAGACTCTAGATTCTGTGACTCTTTTATCACAAGGACTGTGTTTCTTTTTTTTTTTAAAAATTTTATTATGTTATGTTAGTCACCATACAATACATCATTGGTTTTTGATGTGGTGATCCATGATCCATTGTTTTCGTATAACACCCAGTGCTCCATGCAGTACGTGCCCTTCTTAATACCCATCAC
>NW_028071095.1:0-382 GCF_054177405.1 Leptonychotes weddellii
AGAGCCACACCAAAGCTGTGGCCAGAGCTCTTATTTTTAACTTCATAGAAAAAGCACAGAATTCATGGTTTCTCTCCACATTCCCCACATTTTCAAAATACAGATATTTCCATATGCTCTGTTTATGTTCTACATTTTCTGTGTACCTTATTCTGTTATTCTGCTTACAGAATCTCATCTACCACTTTTTTTTTTTTTTTAAAGATTTTATTTATTTATTTGAGAGAGAGAATGAGAGACAGAGAGCATGAGAGGGAGGAGGGTCAGAGGGAGAAGCAGACTCCCTGCCGAGCAGGGAGCCCGATGCGGGACTCGATCCCGGGACTCCAGGATCATGACCTGAGCCGAAGGCAGTCGCTTAACCAACTGAGCCACCCAGGCG
>NW_028071096.1:0-382 GCF_054177405.1 Leptonychotes weddellii
AAAAAATGAATAAAACCCAATCATATGCTGCTTACAAAATAGACATGTCCAATACAAGGATACGGAAATGAAGAGAGGAAAAGGATAGAAAAAATTATACCATAAAATGCTAACCCAAAGTAAACTGGTATAGTTACATTAATATCAGCCAAAGTAGAGTTTATAGTGAAAAAAAGCAATGCTAAAGATAAGGAGAGCTATTCACACTGGGAAAAAAAATACGTTCAATTTATCAAGCAGATACAAAAATTCTAAACTTGCATGAAACTAATAAGGTAGCTTCAAAATATATAAAGCAGAATTCAAAAGAATGAAAAGGAGAAATGGATAAATCCACAATCCTTCTTCCAGTAATCGATAGCACAAGCAGATAAAAACTTAG
>NW_028071097.1:0-382 GCF_054177405.1 Leptonychotes weddellii
CACAAAACTGGAAACAGTTCCTGGTCCCATTGGCTACAGTGGAAAATTGTCTTAATTCTTGAAGCATGGGGACAGCCTCAGAGGCTTTTGCTTCAGTGGTGGGACAAAATTAGCTTTAGACTAAATGCTACTTAATCCCCTATAACAAAGCTAAAATATTTGATCCAAATGATCAAATAGTTACAAAGTGACTTACCCTTGTCACTGAATAAATCCCAAGAATATATATAGAAATGAAAAATATCTAGCACTCAGAAGGTAAAATTCATAATATCTGGCATCCTATCAAAATTTACCAGGCAAAGAATTAAGCAGAAAAACACAACCCATAATGAGGAATCATATCACATATTTCACAGATGAAGAATTGGTGGGCAAGGAC
>NW_028071098.1:0-382 GCF_054177405.1 Leptonychotes weddellii
GCACATTCACTTGTTCAGACCAAAGTAATAATTGACAGAAAATACCCTTCCTTGGTTTTGGTCCTTTCAGTATGCTATTAACTTTCCTCAAAAATTAATGTCCATGTTGTACTTGGGTTTTAAACCCAAAAAAGCACATATGTTCATAAATATATGATACCTGAAATATCACAGACACCCCAAATGTCAATATATTCTTATCACCTTTTTATTCTAATGCAAGTGGTGTGTTTTAGGACAAACATGCCATGCTAGCAGGTTACCTGTTTAAATGCTCATAAGCATATTTTGTTGAGTGGCTGTAGATGCGCTTTGGTGCACTGGGTGCTGTTTATATGCTTCTATTTCTGTAATTAGAAGATAAAATACACTGCACCGTTAA
>NW_028071099.1:0-382 GCF_054177405.1 Leptonychotes weddellii
AACATAGCTCAGAATGTGGATCACAATATTGATTAGAGATGCAACTGAATTTGGGGTACATATGAAAAAAATCAGAAAGAAATCTTAACCCCTCCTCTCACCAGTTTGATAGCCACAGTTCCCAACTCCTTCGAGACCTTTTACAATTGACTTAATAGAAAAGTCAGTGATCAGTCTCCATGGGGATTTTTTTTTTTTTCATTTAGAAAAATTTTAATAAAACTAATTTGTATGGTACAGTACTTAACTACACTGGTGTTATCTGATGAGGTCATCTAGGATTCAGGAACTGCGATTTTTTTTTTTATTCTTATGTTAATCCCCATACATTACATCATTAGTTTTAGATGAAGTGTTCCATGATTCATTGTTTGTGCATAAC
>NW_028071100.1:0-382 GCF_054177405.1 Leptonychotes weddellii
GAATAGACATTTTTCTAAAGGTACATGAAAAGATACTCAAAATCACTAATCATCAGGGAAATGCTAATTAAAACCACAATGAGATATCACCTCACACCCGTCAGAATGGCTATTACCAAAAAAACAAGAAATAACAATGTTGGTAAGGTTGTGGAAAAAAACTTTTGCACTGTTCATAGCAATGTAAATTAGTACAGCCACTATGGAAAACAGTGTGGAGGTTCCTCAAAAAATTAAAAATAGATTCATTCTACGATCCAGCAATTCCACCTCTTGGTATTTACCCAAAGAAAATGAGAACACTTGGGCGCCTGGGTGGCTCAGTTGGTTAAGCAACTGCCTTCGGCTCAGGTCATGATCCTGGAGTCCCTGGATCGAGTCC
>NW_028071101.1:0-382 GCF_054177405.1 Leptonychotes weddellii
CCTTCCCGAGAAGCTGTCAAACTATTTTCCTACGTGTTTCGGTAGGACCAGCAATGCATGAGCATTCCAGTTGCTCCACGCCCTCACCACACTTGGTTATATTCATGATGAATTTAGCCATCCCGGAGGTATAAAGTTGTACCTCATTTCACCAATTTTAATTTGCATTTTTTGATGACAAGGAGGCTGAGAGCTTTTCGTGTGCTCACCATCCACTCGTCTATCTGTTCAAGCTTCATGCCTATTTTTAAAAAATCAAGGGGCGCCTGGGTGGCTCAGATGGTTAAGTGTCTGCCTTCAGCTCAGGTCATGATCCCAGGGTTCTGGGATCGAGCCCCGCATCAGGCTCCCTGCTATGTGGGAAGCCTGCTTCTCCCTCTCC
>NW_028071102.1:0-382 GCF_054177405.1 Leptonychotes weddellii
TGCTTTTGACTTATGTATTTTTAAAGAAGAATGTTTAGACCAATTTTTCAGGTTTATAATCACATTTATAATACTTAAAATTACCACTACTTTTAAAAGGCTGGAGCTCACTTCAAAAATCATTTCTGTGACTTTCTTGTGACTTATCTCATTATTTCAATCTTTCTTTGATGATTAGAATATGTATTCAATCTTAATCACAGGAAACAAACTGAGTGTTGTTGGAGTGGGGGGTGGGGGGGGAGGGATGGGGTGACTGGGTGATAGACACTGGGGAGGGTATGTGCTCTGGTAAGCGCTGTGAATTGTGCAAGACTGTTGAATCTCAGATCTGTACCTCTGAAACAAATAATGCAATATATGTTAAGAAAAAAAAGAAGAA
>NW_028071103.1:0-382 GCF_054177405.1 Leptonychotes weddellii
AACAACATCAAACTCCACAGTCTCTCCATCTCCTACACTGCGAAGGTACTTCCTGGGGTTATTCTTCTTTATGGCAGTCTGGTGTACAAATACATCTTCCTTGGTGTCATTCCTGTTGATGAAACCATATCCGTTTCTTACATTGAACCATTTTACTGTTCCCAAAACCTTCGTTGCGATGATCTTCTTGTCCCCGCCGGCAGGCGCCGCCGATGTGAGGCCGCCCGGGCCGCCGCTCCCTGCGCCGCTGCCCGTGGTGCCGGGCTTGGTGTCGGCAGCGCTGAGGGCGGGGGCGGCGGGCGGCTGCTGGGTCTCGGCCTCGCTGCTCATGGTTGCGGTGATGGTGACTGGGGCCGGCTGCGGCAGCTGCGGCTCCTCCCGG
>NW_028071104.1:0-7798 GCF_054177405.1 Leptonychotes weddellii
CTCAGTTGGTTAAGCGACTGCCTTCGGCTCAGGTCATGATCCTGGAGTCCCGGGATCGAGTCCCGCATCGGGCTCCCTGCTCAGCGGGGAGTCTGCTTCTCCCTCTGACCTTCCTCCTTCTCATGCTCTCTGTCTCTCATTCTCTCTCTCTCAAATAAATAAATAAAATCTTTAAAAAAAAAAAAAGAATCGGATTCATGCTCATTTTGATTTTTCTAGCTAACTTGCCTATGAGTTTTCTTTTTAATGTATCACTACCATTAAGTATGGGCCCCATCAAGGGTAACAGAATGAAATATGCACTCCAGTCTTTATGGAAACTCTTGCTCTCTTTGGTCAAGTTTCAGCTGTGAGTCTAACTTCTCTCTTTATCCCATCATTGAATATATGGGTCACTTCTCTTGGCATTAATCTCCCTATTTTCTCTCCTTATCCATGACCTCTCATCTTTGGGGGATTTGTCCCTAATTTCAAATGAAGCTTTTAATTTGGAAATACAGTTTCAAATGCAGTTGTAAGAAATCATACAGAGTCTCTGTGTACACTTCCCGGTCTCCCTCAATGGTAACTTCTTGCCAACTCATTTTTATCTACTAAAAATTGGCCTTCTCCCAAAAGGACAATAAATTTATGCTTTTGATCAACATTTCACACATAATACCCTTAATCTTTTATACACTTCTCAAATTTTACAACTCTTTTTCTAAAAGTCTGTATGTTTTTTACATCATTGGCTCTTTTTCTCTCAAAACTAATAAACACAAAACTTTACTTAATTTTCATTGAGATAATTGTAGATTCACATGCAGATAGAAGAATTAATACAGAGATCTCATGTACCCCTTAGCCAGTTTCTCCCAATGGTAACATTTGGCAAAACTATTGTATCATTTCACAACCAGAATATCGACACTAATACAGTCTACATTTATTCAGATTTCCTTACTTTTACATGTATTTATTTGCATATGTGTATGCATGTGTTTAGTTCTGTATAATTTTATCAAATGTGTAGGTTTGTGTGTTCACCCCCATGGTCAAAATAATGAACAGTTGGAACATTATGAGGTTCACCCATGTTGCCTTTTTATTGACAACAACCATCTCCCTCCCACCCTCAATACCCCTAACGATAGGAAACGTAGGGAACCTTGATTCTATTGTCCAATTCTAAAATTTTGACATTAAAATATATTACATTAATAGAATCATATAGTATTTGACATTTTGGAATTGGCTTTTTTTTTTTTTTTTTTTTGCTCAGCATTCCATTTATCGTGAGTATCAGTAATTTGTCCCTTTTTGTTGTTGAGTATATTCTACGGTGTTTCTGTACCACACTTTAACTACTCTGTTGTTGAAGGTCATCTAAACTCTTTGGGGCTATTGTAAAAAAAAAAAAAAGCTATGAACACTCCTGGACAGGTTTTTGTATGAACCTACATTTAAGAGAAATCTGGGATAAATTTTCAAGAGTATAGTTGTTGAGTCGTATGGGAATTGCATGTTGGGTTTTATAAAAGACTACATAAAGTCTTCCTGAAGTGTCTATATACCACTTTACATTCTCACCAGCATGTATGAGTAATCCATTTTCTCTGCATCCTCACTGACATTTAGAATAATCCCTATTTTTTATTTTCTCCATTCTGATAGGTTGATAGTAATAGCTCACTGTGGTTTTACTTTACATTTCTCTGGTGGTCAGTGATGTTAAACATCTTTTCATGTGCTTATTTGCTATCTGTAGATCTTCTTTAGGGAAATGTCCCTTTATGTTTTTTGCCCATTTTCTAATTAATGTGTTCATTTTTCATTGTTGAGTTTTGAAAAATTTTTTAATATATTCTGAAGTCTAGGTCTTCGTTATATTTATGGTTTGCAAATATTTTCTCCAAGGGTATAGGTTGTCTTTTTATCCTTTTCACATGGGCTTTTTGACTTGACAAAGTAAGTTCAATTTATCTTTCCTCTTATAAATTGTTTTTGATGTCAAGTCGAAGAGTTCTTTGCATAGAGCTACATTGCAAAGATTTTTCTCCTACATCTTTTTTAGTTTTGTAATTTTACATTTTACATTTAAGTCCGTGATCCATCTTAAGTTAATTTTTATATAAAACATGAGGTTTAAATTGAGGTTCATTTTTTTTTATTAGTGGATGCCCAGTTGCTCTAACACTATTCGTTGAAAGGCTAATATTCCTCCACTGAATCACTTTTAAACCTGTGTTGAAACCAGTTGTCTATATGTATGGGGCCATTTGGAGGTTATCTTTTTTACTCCATTGGTCTATGTGTCCAGCCCTCTGTGAAACCATATGGTTTTTATTTCTGTCACCATATAGTGGGCTTTGATATCAGAGTGATTCCTCCTACCTTATCTTCTCTTAAAAAATGTTTTAAAATTCTAGTTTCTTTATCTTTCTATACAAATTTCAAAATGGTGTTGTCGGTGTCTACAAAAAACCTTTCTGGGATTTTGACTGAAATTACAGTAAGTGTATAGGTCAAATGAGGATAGATGATATTGTTACTATGTTGAGCCTCCCAGTCCATTAACATGGTATTTCTCTGCATTTGTTTAGATCTTCTTTATTTTATCAATATTTTGTTATTTGCAGCATACAAATCCTGTACATGTTTGGTTAGATTTATACCTAAGTGTATCTTTTTTTCTTACTTTTACTTCTTTGTTTCTTTTTTGCAATTGTGAATGATACTGTATTTTTAATTCCACTTTCCGCATGTTTATTTTTAGTATTGAAAAATGCAACTGATTTGTGTATGTTGATCTTCTATACCTTAGCCGTGCTGAACCTACAGTTATTAGTTATAGCACTGATTTTTGTTGCTGTACATTACTTGGCTTTTTATGTAGACAATCATGTAATCAGCAACAAGGATAATTTTATATGTCCCTTTCCCATATGTATGTCTTTTATTTCATTTTCTTGCCTATTGCAGTGGTTACACTTTCCAGTACTATGTTGAATGAGTGGTGATAGCAGAAAACCTTGCTTTTTTCCTGATATTAGGAAAAAAGGTGGACAGAATTAAGGATGATAGTAGTTGTAAATTTTTTGTGGATGTGCTTTATCAATTAAAGCAATTTCTTTCTACGCTTAACTTGCTGAGAGTTGTTATCACAATGGCTGTTGGGTTTTGTCAAATGTTGCTTCTGTACCGATTGATACGATTATATGAATTTTCTTCTTTAGTTTATTGATATGATAGATTATATTGATTTTTTTCCAAGTCTTGAACAATCTTTGCACACCTGAAGTAATTCTAATTTACTCATGGTGTATAAATTTTTAAAGATGTTTGGGCCAGTTTGTTAATATTAGGGATTTTTGCATCTAAGTTCTTGAGAGATATTGGTCTGCATTTTTCTGTATTTGTATTGTTTTTGTCTGGTTTGGCATCATGATAATACTGGCCTCACAAAATGAGTTAGGGTGTGTTCCCTTCTCTTGTATTTTCTGAAGATAATGTGTAAAATTTTTAATTTTTTAAATCTCTGGGTAAATTCTCTAGGGAAACAATGTAGGTCCAGAAATTTCATTTTGGGGAGCTTTAAAATTACAAATTCAAGTTGTTTAAGGACTATATAATTCTTAAGTACTTCTCTTTCCTCTAGGTTAATTTTGGGTATTTTGTGGTTTGTGAGAAATTGGGCCCTTTAAGTTGTCAAATTTATGAGAATAAAACTGTTTATAATATCCCTTTGTAATATTTTTAATGGCTGCAGGATCTGCAATAAAATCACCTATTTCATTTCTGACATTCTTGTGTTTTCTTCCCTTTTATTTTTGTCAGTCTTAGCAGAGGCTGATCATTTATAGTGATTTTTTTCAAAGAGCCAGCTTGATTGATTCAGATTGATTTATATTATTTTTCTATTCTCACTTCCATTTGACTTCTGTACTTATTATTTCCTTCCTTCTGTTTGCTTCGAGTTATTTGGTTCTTTTTCTTTTCTAGTTTTTGAAGCATGTAATTAGATTACTGATTTGAAGCCTTTCTTCATTTCTTGTATCCACACTTGGTGCTATAGATTTCCCTCTCAGCACTGCTTTAGTTGTATCCCACATATTTTGATATGTTATATTTTTATTTTAATTCTGTTCTATGTAATTTTTTATTTCCTTTGAGACTTCCTCTTTGATCCACAGATTATGTAGAAGTGTGTTGATTGATTGCCACATATTTAGAGTTCTCACTGTTGTCTCTCTGTTAATGATTTTCTGGTATGATCCCATAAGGGGCAGAGAGTACACTCTATATGATTTTAACTTTTTCAAAATTGTAAAGGTTTGTTCGTGGGTCAGGACATAGTGTATCTTGGTGAATGCTCCATGGCCTTTGAAAAACCTTGTGTTCTTCTGATGTTGGGTGTTCTACCTATGTCATGAGATCACGTTGGTTGATGATGTTGTACAAATCTTCTATATTCTGGCTGAGAGGGGAGTGTTGAAGTGTCCAACTATCATATGAATTTGTCTTTTTCCCCTTTGGCCCTATCAGTTTTTGTCTCAAGTATTTTGAGGCACTGTAGTCTGGTGCATAAACATAGAATCAGTCTGTCATCCTGATGGATTAATTCTTTTATCATTTCACAATATCCCTCTTTGTCTCTAGTAATTTTCTTTGCTCTAAAGTCTACAACTGTCAGATACTAATATAGCCACATGTATTTTTTGTAAAAGCTTGCACGTTGTATCTTTCTCTATCCCTTTATTTTCAACCTATGTCATTTAATTTGAAATGAGTTTCTTATTAATAACATATAGTTGAACCATGTAGTTTTAAAATGTACTCTACCCTTCTCTGTCTTTTCATTGTTCTACTTAGACCATTTACATTTAAGATAATAATTGATATGCTAGCACTTAAGTCTGCCATTCTATAATTTTTTCATATTTGTCTTCTCTGACTTAAATTCTTCTGTTTGTCTTTTCTTGCCTTGCCTTCCTCTGCGTTTTGTGAACATTTTTTTTATAATTTCATCTTGATTCATTTATAGTATTTTTTAGTATATCTCTTAATGTATTTTTTGTAGTGGTTGAGTATTACAGTTTCATTATATGAGTTATCAAAGTCTTCTAGTTTGAACATTTTACCACTTCAAGTGAATTGTGGAAAACTCACTTCCATTTAGGTCTCTTTAACTTCCCATTTTTAATCATCATTGTATCAGATAGCATTATAATTTTTGTTTCAATCTTCAAGGCTATGATGTGGGATGTCTTTCTTTTTTTTTAAGATTTTATTTATTTATTTATTTATATAGATGAGGGAGGGGCAGAGGGAGAGTGAGAGAGAGAATCTCAAGTAGACCTTGCACTGAGTGCAGAGCCTGATATGGGGCTCGATCCCACAACCCTGAGATCATGACCTGAGCCAAAATCAAGAGTCAGACACTCAACTGACTGAGCCACCCAGGTGCCCCCACAATGTCTTTTCATTTATTGATATCTTCTGTAATTTTTTCAGTAATATTTTATACTTTTCAGTGCACATGCTTTTCATCCTCTTGGTTACATATATTCCTAATTATGTGATTCTTGATATTGTAAAGGAATTGTTAATATCCTATTTAGACGGTTTTTGCTAGTGTGTAGAAATACAGATTTTGTGTGTTGACTGTATCTTACAAATGTGCTGGATTTATTTATTAGCTCTAACAGGGTTTGTTGTAGATTCTTTAAAGTTTTCTTTTTAAAATCATGTCATCTGGAAGCAGAAATTATTTTTTCCCTTTTTAATTTGGATGACTTTTCTTTTCATGCTTAATTATTCTGGCTAGAACTTCATGCATTATGCTAAATAGAAATGGCAAAATCCGGCATCCCCGTCTTTTCTTAAACTTGGAGAGAAAGCCGTGATGTTTTATATTAACAGAAATTCTAGTCCCACGTAGTTTCTCTCCTTTTTTTTTGGTTTTGTTTTTTAAGTTTTTAAATTCCAGTTAGTTGGGGCGCCTGGGTGGCTCAGTCAGTTAAGCATCTGCCTTCTGTTGAGGTCATGATCCCAGGGTTCTGGGATCAAGTCCCGAATCAGGCTCCTTGCTCAGTGGGGAGCCTGCTTCTCCCTCTTCTGTCTGCTGCTCTCCTTGCTTGTGCTCTCTGTCAAATGAATAAATAAAATCTTTAAAAAATAATAATAATAAATAAATTCCAGTTAGTTGACATACAGTGTAATATTAGTTTCAGGTGTACAATAAAGCGATTCAACACTTCCATACATCACCCAGTGCTGATCATTGCTCAAGTGCACTACTTCATCCCCGTCACATATTTTACCCATGCCCCACCCACCCACCTCACCTCTGGTAACCATCAGTTTGTTCTTTATAGTTAAGGGTCTGTTTCTTAGTTTGCCTCTCTCTCTCTTTTTTCCCCTTTGCTCATTTTTTTTCTTAAATTCCACATATGAGTGAAATCATATGGTATTTGTCTTTCTCTGACTAATTTCACTTAGCATGATATTCTCTAGCTCCATCCATGTTGCTGCAAATGGCAAGATTTGATTCTTTTTATGGCTGAATAATATTCCATTGTATATATATACCACATCTTCTTTATCCATTCATCAGTCAATGGACACCTGGGCTGTTTCTATAATTCGGCTATTGTACATAATGCTGCTATAAACATCAGGGTATATGTATCCCTTTGAATTAGTATATTTGTACTCGTCAAATAAATACCTAGTAGGGCAATTGCTGGATTATAGAGTAGTTCTATTTTTAACTCTTTGAGGCACCTCCATACTGTTTTCCAGAGTGACTACTCCAGTTTGCCTTCCTACCAACAGTGCAAGAGGGTTCCCCTTTCTCCACATCCTTGCCAACACCTGTTATTTCATGTGTGAGGTGATATCTCATTGTAGTTTTGATTTGTCTTTCCCTGATGATCATTGATGTTGAGCATCTTTTCATGTGTCTGTTAGTCATCTGTATGTTTTCTTTGGAAAAATGTCTATTCATATCTTCTGCCCAGTTGTAATTAGATTTTCATTTTTGGGGTGTTGGGTTTCATAAGTTCTTTATATATTTTGGATACTAACCCTTTATCTGGATATGTCATTTGCAAATACCTTCCCCCATTCTGTAGGCTGCCTTTCAGTTCTGTCAATTGTTTGTTTTACTGTGCAGAAGTTTTTATTTTGGTGAAGTCCCAATAGTTTAGTTTTGCTTTTATTTCCCTTGCCTCTGGAGACATATCTGGAAAGAAGTTGCTATGGCCAGTGTCAAAGAGGTTATTGCCTGTGTTCTCCTCTAGGATTTTTATGGTTTCATGTCTCACATTTAGGTCTTTAATCCATATTGAATTTATTTTTGTGAATGGGGTAAGAGAGTAGTCCAGTTTCATTCTTTTGCATGTTGCTGTCCAGTTTTCCCAACACTATTTGTTGAAGGGCCTGTCTTTTTTCCATTGGATATTCTTTCCTGCTTTGTTGAAGATTAACTGTGGGTTCATTTCTGAGTTTTCCATTCTATTGATCTCTGTGTCTATTTTTGTGCCAGTACCATACTGTTTTGATCACTACAGCTTTGTAATATAACTTGAAGTCCAGAACTGTGAGGCCTCTGGCTTTGCTTTTCTTTTTCGAGCTTTCTCCATCTATTCAGGGTCTTTTGTGGCCCCATACAAATTTTAGGATTGTTTGTTTTAGCTCTGTGAAAAATGCTCTTGGTGTTTTAATAGGGATTGCTTTAAATGTGCAGCTTGCATCAGGGAAATCCAAATCAAAACCTCAATGAGATACCACCTCACACCAATCAGAATGGCTA
>NW_028071105.1:0-382 GCF_054177405.1 Leptonychotes weddellii
CCATCAACAGCCAGATCAACCTGGAGCTCTACGCCTCCTACGTGTACCTGTCCATGGCCTTCTACTTCGACCGCGACGACGTGGCCTTGAAGAACTTCGCCCAGTTCTTCCTGCGCCAGTCCCGCGAGGAGACCGAGCATGCCGAGAAGCTGATGCAGCTGCAGAACCAGCGCGGCGGCCGCCTCCGCCTCCGCGACATCAAGAAGCCAGACCGCGACGACTGGGAGAGCGGCCTGAAGGCCATGGAGTGCGCCCTGCACCTGGAGAAGAGCGTGAACCAGTGCCTGCTCGACCTGCACCAGCTGGCCACCGACAAGAACGACGCCCACCTGTGCGACTTCCTGGAGAGCCACTACCTGCACGAGCAAGTCAAGTCCATCAA
>NW_028071106.1:0-382 GCF_054177405.1 Leptonychotes weddellii
AAGAACATACATTTATGGAGGAACTTTAAAATTCAATAAAGAATAGAAGGGGGCGGAGCAAGATGGCAGAGGAGTAGGAGACCTGGATTTCGTCTGGTTCCAGGAATTCAGCTGGATAGGGATCAAACCATTCTGAACACCTACAAACTCAACAGGAGATCGAAGAAAAGAATAGCAGCAACTCTCTGAACAGAAAAGCAACCACTTTCTGGAAGGCAGGACGTGCGGAGAAGTGAATCTGAGGCAATATTCGGGAGGATAGACGGCGGGGGAGGGGGCTTCCGTTGGCTGCTTCCAGCAAGTGATAGAGCTGCAGAGCACAAAATCGGGACTTTTAGAAGTCGGCCCCGCTGAGGGATGTCACTCCGGTGGCTAAGGGGGG
>NW_028071107.1:0-382 GCF_054177405.1 Leptonychotes weddellii
AGAGACGATGGACTCTGAAAAACAAACTGAGGGTTCTAGAGGGGAGGGGGGTGGGAGGATGGGTTGGCCTGGTGGTGAGTATTGAGGAGGGCACGTTCTGCATGGAGCACTGGGTGTTGTGCACGAACAATGAATCATGGAACACTTCATCTAGAACTAATGATGTAATGTATGGGGATTAACATAAGAATAAAAAAAATAAATTAAAAAAAAAGTAAAAGATTCCTTTGAGATGTATGTTATGTTTTTCTCTTTTGTTGTTGTTCTGATTTAAAAAAAATCATTCTCTATTGAAAGTGGGGTCTCATTGCCAACACATTTTCATTGTCTCATTTTCTCTTACACGAACCTGACATATTTCACATTTTGCCTTAGATATAAT
>NW_028071108.1:0-382 GCF_054177405.1 Leptonychotes weddellii
GAATTGTGTAAGACTGATGAATCACAGACTGGTACCCCTGAGACAAATAATATATTATGTTAATTTTTTTAAAAAGGGAAAAAAAAGGGATGTTACCAACTGTGATTGATCCCAGATCTAATCATAGTTCATCAGAGTAGTAGTGTTCCCATCTAGTTTTAGGAAGTTGTTTTTGTATTTCAAGGAGAGAAACAGAGCTTGAAATTTGCATGTGCAGCTTTGGAAAACTACATTATTTAACCAAGGTTGTCTTGTTTTAAATTTTTAGGAGTTTAAACATAAAATACTGTGGTAATTGAAACCAAAGGTGGTTGAGAACGGAGTCTGGAGGCAGGCAGGCGGAGCTTCGGCCCTACCACTCCCGGTCAACCGCAGACCCAAC
>NW_028071109.1:0-382 GCF_054177405.1 Leptonychotes weddellii
GCCTGGGTGGCTCAGTTGGTTAAGCGACTGCCTTCGGCTCAGGTCATGATCCTGGAGTCCCGGGATCAAGTCCCGCATCGGGCTCCCTGCTCGGCAGGGAGTCTGCTTCTCCCTCTGACCCTCCTCCCTCTCATGCTCTCTGTCTCTCATTCTCTCTGTCTCAAATAAATAAATAAAATCTTTAAAAAAAAAAAAAAAACAGGGCTATTTTGAGTTATTGTATTTAATGCACTTAATTTATTCCCTGAACCTTATTAAAGAAAACATGGAAAATGTGAAAAAGTAAAATGTCTGTCAACTCTTCACTCAAAGCTCATCACTGGGAGTTTTTTGGTGAATTTCTTGTATCTGTGCATTTTTAAAGCAGAATTGTGATCCAAAA
>NW_028071110.1:0-382 GCF_054177405.1 Leptonychotes weddellii
AACAAACTGAGGGTTCTAGAGGGGAGGGGGGTGGGACGATGGGTTAGCCTGGTGATGGGTATTAAAGAGGGCATGTTCTGCATGGAGCACTGGGTGTTAAGGACAAACAATGAATCATGGAACACTACATCAAAAACTAATGATGTAATGTATGGTGATTAACATAACAATAAAAATGTTTTAAAAAAAATTGTCAAGAGGGTAGATCTCATGTTCAGTGTTCTTTCTACAATAAAGTTAAAAAAAAAGAAAAAGAAATCATCTAGAACTCTGTACTAAGCAAAAATTGTTTCAAAATTAAAGTGAAACAAACTCATCTCAGACCTAAAGACACATGCAAACTGAAAGTGAAAGGATAAAAACACATATACCATGAAAATGG
>NW_028071111.1:0-382 GCF_054177405.1 Leptonychotes weddellii
GGTGGGGGGATGGGTTAGCTTGGTAACGGGTATTAAAGAGGGCACATACTGCATGGAGCACTGGGTGTTATATGCAAACAGTGAATCATGGAGCACTGCATCAAAAAGTAATGGTGTAATGTATGGTGATTAATATAACAAAATAAAAAAAATGTTAAAAAAATTAAAAAAATAAATCTAGCAAAAAAAAAGATGAACTGGAGTGTTACTAACTCAAATGAACAGAACATTCTTTGCATATAAGTAGGAAGATTTGAGGGGAAAGAAGGAAATGTTCTCTGAAACAGGATGGAATATCCCCCTCCCCAGAGGGTAGTTAGGTGATTGTCTAGTAGCATGTTCTTTCTGCCCATTGCAGGGTGGAGAACAAGAAGGGTCAAGA
>NW_028071112.1:0-382 GCF_054177405.1 Leptonychotes weddellii
CCTGGGTGGCTCAGTTGGTTAAGCGACTGCCTTCGGCTCAGGTCATGATCCTGGAGTCCCGGGATCGAGTCCCGCATGGGGCTCCCTGCTCGGCAGGGAGTCTGCTTCTCCCTCTGACCCTCCTCCCTCTCATGCTCTCTGTCTCTCATTCTCTCTGTCTCAAATAAATAAATAAAATCTTTAAAAAAAAAAAAAAAAAGAAATATTTGCGCTTGAGTGGGGGTGCACAAGTGCGTGCGTGTGTTTCTGAATTTCTGAGTTAATCAAGTTGTTCCTTTGGTCTGACTGTTTATCTTTGCCCCAATACCACACTGACTTAATTACTGTGGCTTTATGATAAGTGCTGGCAATGGAATAAACTCCTTCCTCATTCTTCTCAAGA
>NW_028071113.1:0-382 GCF_054177405.1 Leptonychotes weddellii
AGAGTCCCAGGCCGACTCAGCACTGAGCACAGAGGCATGGGACTCAATCCCAGGACCTAAGATCACGACCTGAGCCGAAACAATGAGTCAGGTGCCCAACCGACTTCGCCACCCAGGTGCCCCTTGATCACTAGTATTTTAGAGAATTTAAAGCAGTAATAAAATTGACTAAAAGTCAGTCTGCTTTTTTTTTTTTTTTTAAGATTTTATTTATTTATTTGAGAGAGAGAGACTGAGAGAGAGAGCACATGAGAGGGGGGAGGGTTGGGAGGGTCAGAGGGAGAAGCAGACTCCCTGCCGAGCAGGGAGCCCGATGCGGGACTCGATCCAGGGACTCCAGGATCATGACCTGAGCCGAAGGCAGTCGCTTAACCAACTGAGC
>NW_028071114.1:0-382 GCF_054177405.1 Leptonychotes weddellii
GGAGGAGTGGGACACAGAGTCATGTGCACTGGTCTAACTTCAAGCACATTTACCTCAAAGGGGCCTTTAGTGCTGCTTGCAGTCCAACTCCATTTTCCTGGTCAAGTTCCTTCTCACTTTCCACGTGACAATTCCACATTTTCTTCTCCCTCCTTAAACCTGTAGCACTCCTGGGGCCCTCCTTCCTCTCCAGGACAACCTTCCTTCTGCTTTCACCAAAGCCACAGAAGCAGGGAATGTCCACCCATTGCTGCCACTGAAACTGCCAATCTGCATGCATTTTTAGGGAATGCTCTCCCTTCCCTCATGCTACAATGGTTGACCTGTCCTTGCTCCTGAATAAGAACCCTGCCACTTGTGCATAAGATCTCATTTCCTCTCA
>NW_028071115.1:0-7796 GCF_054177405.1 Leptonychotes weddellii
GTTTATAGCAGCAATGTCCACAATAGCCAAACTGTTGAAAGAGCCAAGATGTCCATCGATAGATGAATGGATAAAGAAGATGGGGTGTATATATATACAATGGGATATTATGCAGCCATCAAAAGGAATGAACTCTTGCCATTTGCAACGACATGGATGGAACTGGAGGGTATTATCCTAAGGGAAATAAGTCAATCAGAGAAAGACATGTATCATATGACCTCACTGATATGAGGAATTCTTAATCTCAGGAAACAAACTGAGGGTTGCTGGAATGTTGGGGAGTGGGAGGGATGGGGTGGCTGGATGATAGACATTGAGGAGGGTATGTGCTATGGTGAGCGCTGTGAATTGTGTAAGACTGTTAATCACAGACCTGTACCTCTGAAACAAATAATACATTATATGTTAAAATAAAAGAAGATAGTAGGAAGGGAAAAATGAAGGGGTGGGGAATCGGAGGGGGAGATGAACCATGAGAGACTATGGACTCTGAGAAACAAACTGAGGGTTTTAGAGGGGAGGGGGTGGGGGGATGGGTTAGCCTGGTGATGGGTATTAAAAAGGGCATGTATTGAATGGAGCACTGGGTGTTATATGCAAACAAATGAATCATGGAACACTACATCAAAAACTAATGGTTTTTGGTTATTAACATAACATAATAATAATAATAAATAATAAATAAATAATAAAAAAAAACAACTGCTATTCAACTCTGTACTGGACATTCTAGCCTGAGCAATATTCAAGAAAAAGAAAAGTTAACCATATTGAAAAGGAAAAAGTTTCTATATTACAGATGCCATGATCTTACATATAGAAAATCTCAAAGAATCCACAAAAAACCCTACTAGAACAATAAATAAATTCAGCAAAGTTGTAGGGTATATAAGACCACCAAAATTCAGTTGTGTTTCAGTAAACTAGCAATGAACAATCTAAAAAGGAAATTAAGAGAATAATTTAATTTAGCAGAGTATCGAATAGAATAAAATAGCTAGGAATAAATTTAACAAGGGAAATGAAAGATTTGTACACTAAAAACTGCAAGATATTGCTGAAAGAAATTAAATAAGACCTAAATAAGTGGGAAAATATCTAGTGTTCATGGGATAAAAGACTTGATATTGTTATAATGTTGATACTACCCAAAACTGTGTGCAGATTCAATGCAATCCTTATCAAAATTTCCAAAGGTATTTGTTAAAAAAATGGAAAAAAGGATCTTCAAATTCATATGGAATTGAAAGAAGCCTCGGACAGCCAAAACAATCTTTTAAAAGAAGAACAAAGTTGGACAACTTGCACTGTGATTTCAAAACTCTCTACAAAGCAATAGTAATCAGAGCAGTGGGGTATCAGTATAAGGATAGATATATAAACCAATGCAATGGAATTGAGAGTTCAAAAATAATTCCATAAATCTGTGACCAATTGATTTTCAACAAGGGTGCCAGGACCATTCAATGGGGGAAGATAATCTTTTTGACAAATAATACTGGAACAACTGAATTCCCCCCTGTGAAAGAATGGAGTTGGACATCTATCTTACATCATACTCAAGTTAATTCAAGATTAATGGCCAAAATATAAGAGCTAAAACCATCAAACTCTTGGAGAAAAATACAACGGTAAATTTTCAGACCTTGGATTTAGCAATAGATTCTTAGATATGATACAAAAAAAAAAAAAAAGCCAGAAAAGAAACAAAAGATAAATTAGACTTCATCAAAATCAAAACTTTTTGTGCACTGAAAGAATAATCAACAAAGTGAGAAATGCAACCTACACAATGGGAGATAATATTTGAAAATCAGATATCTAATAAGAGTCTAGTATACAGAATAAAGGAACTCCTACAATTCAACAACAAAAGGACAACCCAACTAAAAGAATGGACAAAAAACTTGAATAGACATTCCTCCAAAGAAGATATACAAATGACAAACAAGCACATGAAAAGATGCCCAACATTATTAGTCATTAAGGAAATGAAAGTCAAAACCACAATGAGACACTACTTCACACTCATTAAAATAGTTTTTGTTAAAACAAAGGAAAATAATAAGGGTTGGTGAGAAGGTGAAGAAATCAGAACCCTTATATGTGATTGGTGAGAATACAAAATGGTTCAACTGCTATGCTGAACAGTTTGATGGTTCCTCAAAAAGTTTCACACAGAATTAACTATGACCCTACAATTTCACTTGTAGGCATATAACCAAAAGAATTGAAAACAGGGACTCAAACAAATACTTGCATACAAATGTTTACAGCATCATTATTCACAATAGCCCAAAGGGGAAAGCAATCCAAATGTCCATTAGCAGATGAATGGATAAACAAAGTATGGTATATATACATACAGTAGAATATTAGTCAGCCATTAAAAAGGAGTAAAGTACTGATATAGATTCCAAAAGGATGAATCTCAAAAATATTATGCTAAATGAGAGAATCCAACACAAAAGGTCACATAATATATTATTCCAATTATATGAAATATTCAGAATATGTAAATTCATGGAGATAGAATGCAGATTGGTGGTTTCCAGGGGTTGGAAGAAAAGAGGTGAGTGGGAACAAACTGATTAATAAGTAAGGGAATTTTACTTTGGAGTGACAGGAATGTTTTACAACTAGATAGAGATGGTGGTTGCACAGCTTTTAAAGGGCTCACACGCAGATTCACCTACTCCATGGCATAGTGCAGAAGCAGCCCTTTGAAAAGCACATAGACATTATGTGAAAAGATTCATTTTCTAATTTTAAAGCCCTGCTTTGAGGGGAAGGGGTCTTCTAGGATAGTCTCCAAGGATGGAGGCTGGTGGGAACCATCTTTCTGCTCTCCTTCTGGCTTGCTAATGCCAGTAGGCACTATCTTCCCCCACTTTCTTTTTTCTCTCTTTAATTCCATTTTTATTTATTTATTTTTTAAATATTTGTAAGATGTTAGTCCATTTTCTTCTTTTTTTTAAGATTTTATTTATTTATTCATGAAAGACAGAGAGAGGGAGAGAGGCAGATGGAGAAGCAGGCTCCCCACTGAGCAGGGAACCCAACATGGGGTTCAATCCCAGGACCCCAGGATCATGACCTGAGCCCACAGCAGATGCTTAACTGAGCCACCCAGGTGCCCTAATTCCACTTTTAAAATTCATTTTTTCTTTTCTTTTTTTTTTCTCCTTTTCCAGTGAGTGCCATTTTTGCACTCCCCCTTTGTTTTGTTCCAACCAGTGGGCCATTTTTGATCTATCCCTCTACCATGCTCAAGAGCACCAGTAACTCTCAGAGATGAGATTTTATGCATGTCTCGTGCCCCAGTTTTTGCAGCTGCCACCAGGGATCACCTGCTACCCCTTGATCACTTTGCTCTAGAGGATTTTGCATTCTTAGGTCCCATGGGACTGTAACAATCAGAGATTCATTTCTTGGCAGACTACCGCTCCTAGGCACTGCGCAGATAGCGGACTGAAACACACCCTCAAGTTTTCTATGAAAGAGGCATACTTGCTAGTCCTGGAGCTTTGACCTCAGGAGCAGTCTTCAGGTTTGGCACACATTTTGAAGCCATGGAAGTACTCTCAGGGAACATAAGCCATGGGATACCATCTTTGCACTCTTCCTCTACGTTGCCTCAGCTCACTGGTATCTCCCAGAAGGGAGCTTACACACTCTGATTTTTATGACTATTGCCCAGGGGATACCTTCAAATCACCTGGCTGGAGGGGCCAGTGGGGTTTATGCTTATATAGAAGACTGTATATCTGCATTCCTTAAAAGCTGCTACCCGAGGGTCTAGCTTCTAATCAGCCTGAATCTAGGTGCTGACTGAGGTCCTCTTCTTTGAGACACTAACCGGTCTTGGCACACCCTCAAATAAAGGGATCTATTAAAAATAATATAGGCTCCTTAGGAGTAGGAGTTAAGATGGCAGAGGAGTAGGGGACCCTAATTTCATCTGGTCCTTGGAATTCAGCTAGATAGTTATTGAATCATTCTGAACACCTGCAAAATCAATGGGAGATCTGAGAAAAAAATTGCTGCAGTTCTACAAATAGAAAATCAACCACTTTTTGTAAGGTAGGAGGTACAGAGATTTGAATCTGGGGTGATATATTGGAAGATAAACCACAGGGGGGGAGAGAGCTCTTAAGCAGGCTACTGGAAAGTATTATGAGCAATGGAGTGCAAAATCGGAACATTTGGAAGTCTGCTGCAGTTGGGGACGTCCCTGGCTTAAAGGTGCTCAGGTGGCAAAGCAGGGCAGAATCCCAGGTGGGACAGCATGGTCTCAGGATCACCAGGATCACAAAAAGAACGGGGTGCTTGAGTGTGGCAGAGTTACCAGGCATCAGAGTGAGGAAGCCAGCTGAAAGCAGAGAGTCTAGGCGCTGGCTTTCTGGTCAGTGTTTCCATAAACCACAAACCACTGCATGGTTGTGAAACTCCTCCTGGGGCAGGGGCCCAACAAAAGGCAGAAATGAGTTGAGATACCCCTCTCTCCCTTGGGAGGAATAGTACAAGTTTGTGCTGTAAGAGTTTGGAGACTGGGAAATGGGTTGCATGTCTGAGATAAAAAGATGAAGTCACAGGCTGAGGGTGAACACAGAATTTGAGCAGAAACCAGGGAGACAGGAGTGACTGACTGCTTTTCTGTGAGGACTCACTGAAGAAGCGGAGGCTAGAGATGGGGGCACTACCATTTTTATCCCACCCCACGCCCCCCATAGGTGCTGGAAGCCTTCAGCAAACAAAACAGAGCCACAAGTGCAATCCAGACCCACTTAACACTGAGCTTGGCCCCCTGGCAAGGGGGGTGTGATTCCACCAGGGCAAAGACACCTGAGAACCAGCACAACAGGGCCCTCCCCCAGAAGACCAGCAGGAACAATTGGCTAATGCCAAGTTTACCAGTCATAGAGAACTGCACCACTTCAGCTCTTGGGGAAAATAGTATAGAGCATTCATGGATTTTTATATTACTCTTTAGTCTTTCAGTTTTATTTTTTTTAGCTATTTTCTTATTTATCAATTCTTTTTTTAATTCTTTTTTATTTTTATATATACTATGTATATATAGTTTCCTTTTATTTTATTTTATTGTTGTATATAAGTTTTTCTTTCTTTCTTACTTTGGGATCTAGTTTCTTTTAACAAACAGACCAAAATACACCCAGGATCTAGTTTATTGTTTTGTTCTGCTTTACTTCTTGATTGATTTTTTCTTATTTTGTTTTGTTTCTGTTTTCTTCTGGGTTTTTTGTTTGCATTTTTCTGGTGCTGTTGCAATTTTTTGTCTTTTCTCTCTCTTTCATCTATTCTTTTCTGGACATAATGATGAGGTGGAGAAACTCACCCCAAAAGAAAGAACAGGAGGCAGTACTCACTGCCAGGGCTTTAATCTGTATGAATATAAGTAACATGTTGGAACTAGATCTCAAAACAACAATTATAAATATACTAGCTGGGCTTGAAAAAAGCAAAGAAGACACTAGAGAATTCCCTACTGAAGAAATAAAGGAACTAAAATCTAATTAGGCCAAAATAAAAAAGGCTATTACTGAGATGCCATCAAAAATGTAGACTCTAACTGCTAGGATAAATGAGGCAGAAGAGAGAGTCAGTGATATAGAACACAAAATGATGGAGAATAAGGAAGCTGAGAAAAAGAGAGAAAAATAACTACTGGATCATGAAGGGAAAATTCATGGGATCAGTGATATCATAAAGCAAAATAATATTTGAATAATAGGGATCCCAGAAGAGGAGGAGTGGGAGAAAGGGGCACAAGGTATATTTGAACAAATTATATTTGAGAACTTCCCTAATCTGGGGAAGGAAACAGGCATTCAAGTCCAGGAGGCACAGAGAACACCCCTCAAAGTCAATAAAAATGGGTCAACACCTTGACATATAATAGTGAAGGTTGCAAATTTCAGAGATAAAAAGAAAATCTTGAAAGCAGCATTTGACACTCCAATCAAAAGACACAGGGTATCAAATTGGATTAAAAAAAAAAGACTCATCGATATGCTGCTTTCAAGAGACATTTTAGACCCAGAGACACCTCCAGATTGAAAGTGATGGGGTGGAGAAATATGTAGGTCTTTAACCTACAAGGGTAGAAACATAAGCCTGGCAGTGCCAGTCTACAGAGACCTGGCAGGCCAGAAAGGACTGGCATGATATATTCAATGTGTTAAATGGGAAAAATATGCAGCCAAGAATACTTTATCCAGCAAGGCAGTCATTCAGAATAGAAGGAGAGATAAAGAGTTTCCAAGACAAACAAAAACTAAAAGAACTTGTGAACACTAAACCAGCCCTGCAAGAAATATTAAAGAGGATCCTTTGAACAGAGAGATTGCCCAAAAGTAACAAAGACCAGAAAGAAACAGACACAATCTATAGAAACAGCGACTTTACAGGTAATAAAATGGCACTAAATTCATATCATTCAATAGTTACTCTGAATGTATATGGATTCAATGCTCCAATCAAAAGACACAGGGTATCAAATTAGATTTAAAAAAAAGAAAAGAAAAACAAGGAGAAGGAAAGATGGCAGAGGAGTAGGGGACCCTATTTCAACTGGTCCCCGGAATTGAGCTGGATATCTACCTGAGCACCCATGAAATCAGCCTGAGATGTAAGAAGATCTGGATCTCTACAAACAGAATATCACAGGCAGTTGGTTTCAAGGTATGAAGTGGGGAGCCCTGATTCTGCGGGCAGATATCGGAGGATACACGGCAGTGGGAGGGAGCCGGTCCGTGGGTATCCTACACTGCTGGTGAGTGACAGCCTCGCACGCTGGGGACAGGGCACAGACTTGCAGACCGGTGGTGGTGGGGAAAGGACTTTAGGGCAGCCCCTGGGGCAGAAATCTGGAGTGGCGGGGTCCCGCTAGTGAACTGAGAGCGGCTGGCAGTTTTAGAAGCACAAAGGGCAGAGACATGACCGACCTGGAGGCAGGACTGGGGGCGCTGTGGAGGGGCGCACAACCCAGGCCGCTGCGGTTTATAGCAGCACAGACAGAAACGGAGACAGTGTGGCCTGAAGAGCTCACTGAAGAATAGACTGCAGTCTCTCTGCTCTGAGGCAGAGGGCTGGAAATGGTCTCTTCTGTTCTGACTTGCGGAAGAGACACAGAAAGCCACCAGGGAAAGCTGCGAGAGAACAAAAGTCCCCAAAAGTGATTCCCGCTGAGCCCATGCCCTGCCACAGGGGGACAGGGCAACTCCACCCAAACAGGGTTGCCTGAGTAACAGCGTGGCAGGCCCCTCCTCTAAGAGACAGGCTGGGAAAACAAGAGGCCAGCAACCCTAAGGTCCCTAGAAAACAGGTGCATCTTGCTTGGGTTCTGGTCAATAATTTGGACTCTATACATTCCCTCAAACACCCATCAACAGAATGACTAGGAGGAGGAACCCCCAAAAGAGAAAAGACTCAGAGATTATGACTTATGCCTCAGATTTACAAATGGATGCAGATATAACCAAGATGTCGGAGATGGAATTCAGGCTAGCAATTGTGAAGACAATGGCTAGAATGAGGAAATCAATTAATGGCAACATAGAGTCTCTAAGGGCAGAAATGAAAGCTGAATTGGCAGAACTTAAAAATGCTATCAATGAGATCCAATCCAATCTAGATAATCTAACAGCTAGGGTAAGTGAGGCAGAAGAATGAATAAGCGACCTGGAAGACAGCATAATAGATAAAAAGGGAAAAGAGAAGGCCAGGGAAAACAACTCAGAATCCATGAAAATAGAATCACAGGAATAAGT
>NW_028071116.1:0-382 GCF_054177405.1 Leptonychotes weddellii
ACAGACACGAGCCTTAGAGCTGGAGTAGGGCTCTGGAGGCTGCATACTGGGCCAGGGGTACCCCTTTGGTTGCTGGGTCATGGGAGGCCTGGAGAGGACCATGGGGGACAGGTCAGGGGCAATGGAGGAACAGGGGCATTCGAAGAGGATTTCAACACATTATTAACAGTATTGCTGCCCTCGGGCCTACTGGCTATATATTGTGTGTGAGTCCATGAGCACCTGGGAAGCAGGAGTATTTCTCAGAGGTTGTTCAAGTTTTCACTTAGTTTTCAACTCTCAAATATTCCCAGAAACCTAGGGCTGGTGGAGCCTTGCGGGGAGTCCTGGGGAAGCCCCACGAGTGCCCATCTCCCCAACCCTCGCAGTGCGATCAACCAGT
>NW_028071117.1:0-382 GCF_054177405.1 Leptonychotes weddellii
ATTCTGTTAGCCGGAAGGCTGCCTATGGCTAAGACTGCCAATTGTTCTTGGGCTTAGAAAACAAAAGATGGTAGAATGTTCCAAATGTTTGTTTGTTGGCTTGTTTGTTTTTCCCAGAAGTCTCTATGGACCTCACATTTAAGATGCCATAAAGTTTAAAATTTGGGCTGTAAGATTGATGGAGAGAGAAAAAAAAAAATTTTGAAGGAATTAAAAGTTGGAATTTTTTTTTTTTTAAGATTGTTAATGTTTTAATTTCTTTTTTTTTATTCTTATGTTAATCCCCATACATTACATCATTAGTTCTAGATGAAGTGTTCCATGATTCATTGTTTGTGCA
Organism: Leptonychotes weddellii; assembly: GCF_054177405.1. Classification (NCBI taxonomy): domain Eukaryota; kingdom Metazoa; phylum Chordata; class Mammalia; order Carnivora; family Phocidae; genus Leptonychotes; species Leptonychotes weddellii. Next base: position 341 of record NW_028071117.1, read on the forward strand.
TAACACCCAGTGCTCCATGCAGAACGTGCCCTCCTCAATACC
>NW_028071118.1:0-382 GCF_054177405.1 Leptonychotes weddellii
CCTGGGTGGCTCAGTTGGTTAAGCGACTGCCTTCGGCTCAGGTCATGATCCTGGAGTCCCGGGATCAAGTCCCGCATCGGGCTCCCTGCTCGGCAGGGAGTCTGCTTCTCCCTCTGACCCTCCTCCCTCTCATGCTCTCTGTCTCTCATTCTCTCTGTCTCAAATAAATAAATAAAATCTTTAAAAAAAAAAAAAAAAACAGGGCTATTTTGAGTTATTGTATTTAATGCACTTAATTTATTCCCTGAACCTTATTAAAGAAAACATGGAAAATGTGAAAAAGTAAAATGTCTGTCAACTCTTCACTCAAAGCTCATCACTGGGAGTTTTTTGGTGAATTTCTTGTATCTGTGCATTTTTAAAGCAGAATTGTGATCCAAAA
>NW_028071119.1:0-382 GCF_054177405.1 Leptonychotes weddellii
GCCTGGGTGGCTCAGTTGGTTAAGCGACTGCCTTCGGCTCAGGTCATGATCCTGGAGTCCCAGGATCGAGTCCCGCATCGGGCTCCCTGCTCAGCGGGGAGTCTGCTTCTCCCTCTGACCCTCCTCCCTCTCATGCTCTCTGTCTCTCATTCTCTCTCTCTCAAATAAATAAATAAAATCTTTAAAAAAAAAAAAAAGAAGTATGTCATTTTGGGCGCCTGGGTGGCTCAGTCGTTAAGCGTCTGCCTTCGGCTCAGGTCATGATCCCAGGGTCCTGGGATCGAGTCCCACATCGGGCTCCCTGCTCAGCGGGAAGCCTGCTTCTCCCTCTCCCACTCCCCCTGCTTGTGTTCCTGCTCTCGCTGTCTCTCTCTCTGTCAAA
>NW_028071120.1:0-382 GCF_054177405.1 Leptonychotes weddellii
AAATAAATAAAATCTTTAAAAAAAAAAAAAAAAACCTTTTCCCAAGGGAAACCTACATTCATCTACTAGGATGTTTCTGCATTTTCATTCTTGAGCTTTGGAGAGGTATAGGAAGATAGAACATTTTGCCCCCAAGGAAGAAAACCAAATAGAGCCTGAAATGGCCTCCTGTTAGTATCTTGTTTTACCAAGGCCCACAGAGAAGGGGACTCTGGTAACTTGTTTTCATTTGGTGAGATCAAACCTTACACTGCCCACTAGGCGTGGTTCAAAACAAACCTGAGTGTTACCTTTTCAAAAAAAAAAAAACTTCAAGGGATGCCTGGGTAGCTCAGTCGGTTGAGTGTCTGCCTTCGGCCCAGGTCATGATCCCAGGGTCCTG
>NW_028071121.1:0-382 GCF_054177405.1 Leptonychotes weddellii
GTGGTAAAGGGGCCTAGAACTCATCTATCTTGCAACTTTGTTATCTCGGAGTTGATTCCAACAGTGTGAAAAGAAAACCAAGAGCAGAGAGAAAGCATTCTGATCTTTATTGTCTCAGGCTGCAATGATGCATCCATTTCGTTCACATTCTACGGGGAGAATTGTTTGTATGACTGCCTCTAGATGCAGAGGGGCTGGGGAATGAAGTTTAGCTGTGATAGAAAGAAAATGAAATAATTAGGTGTATATATAGCATTGTTTCTGCCACATACTTTTAAAAAAAATGTCCCTGACATCTTCTAATTTCTATTAACATAATCAAATACATTTGATATGAAAAATGAAATAAATGGAATGGTTTTTGATTTTTGTTTCCCAACCA
>NW_028071122.1:0-382 GCF_054177405.1 Leptonychotes weddellii
AAATGCCTGGAAGTTGTAATCCTGGTGCAGCAATCTGTTTTCACCTGACTAACTTATTACACTTCAAGATCCCTCATTATTCCATAACAATTTCATCGCTAATGAAAATGAAATTACAATGCAACATAGCTTCATGAAGTTACTAGATGATTTCCCAATTTTTACACTCTGTAGGTTAATCATGAATGTTGTTCTCATTTCAGAAAGTCTCTAATGCCAATCTTACTATTCATGTCACGGTTAGCATTAACATGCAGAACTTTCATTTAGAGACACACAACTAATGACACTCTAGTCTTGACAAAATAGTTTGATGTCCCAAACAGACTGACAACAGTTAGAACTGTTTCAACATTTCAGATTGAACATTCACAAAATATAG
>NW_028071123.1:0-382 GCF_054177405.1 Leptonychotes weddellii
GATACTTCCTGTTTCCTTGCTTAGGTCCAGTCTGAGCATGCAAATTTGATCTTGTCTCACCTCTGTTTAAAACCTTTTAATGACTTCCCATTACTTTTAAGAACTAAACTAAGGCCCTACACATCTGACCTCTGACTGGTTATCACCTTATGCTTTTTATTCTTTTGGTAGCTGTAACCAGTCTTTTTTTTTTTTTTTTCCTATACTCTCCCAGCTGGACTTAGTTACCATTTCCTACACCATTTTGGGTATATTTCATATGCTTTTGTTCTGCCTAGAGTTCATCCAGGTAATTTTAACTAAGCCTGTTAGTGCAGCTAAAATATCACTTCAAGTGAACACTCCTTGTAATAATAGAATAGGTCATATCTCCCAGTTATAA
>NW_028071124.1:0-382 GCF_054177405.1 Leptonychotes weddellii
CAAAGTTTTCTTACTGCTGGGAAAGGCAGTAAGACAAGCCTTTGACATCATTACATAAAGCATAATTTTCAAACTGAAGATGCTATAGTGGTCAGTTATAATCATGGCAACTCTAGCTTTCTCAGACAAAACTTTTTTATTTAGTCTTCCCTATAATTTTGTCATATAACATCAATTTAAAAGCTTTTTTTTTTTTTTTTAAAGATTTTATTTATTTATTTGACAGAGACAGAGACAGCGAGAGCAGGAACACAAGCAGGGGGAGTGGGAGAGGGAGAAGCAGGCTTCCTGCTGAGCCGGGAGCCCGATGTGGGACTCGATCCCAGGACCCTGGGATCATGACCTGAGCCGAAGGCAGTCGCTTAACCAACTGAGCCACCCA
>NW_028071125.1:0-382 GCF_054177405.1 Leptonychotes weddellii
CTCCTCCTTCACCTGGAGACACCCTCTTTCATCATCTGACTGACATTTAGTGAGCATCTAGGTTTCTGCTGAGGCATCAAGAAAATTATTAGTAATTTCGCTCTAGAACAGTGCCCGGGCCCTGCTCCATCCGTGTTTGTAGAGGTGGTAGAGGGAGCTTCTGTAGGATGTGTTAGCGGGTGGGTGATAACTGCCTCTTTTGGCCCCGGAGGAGGCTGAGGCTCACAGTAACATGCAGAAGGTCCCATAATGACTGAGCAGAGCAAAGGAGTCCCGATGGCTGCTTCAACTCTAGCAAAAGCAGCTCCCAAACCTGCCTCCAAGAAGCCCCATCTGACCCAGGAGAGGGCCCATAAATAGGCAGACGCTATACAAAAAGCCC
>NW_028071126.1:0-7795 GCF_054177405.1 Leptonychotes weddellii
TAACACCCAGTGCTCCATGCAGTACGTGCCCTCTTTAATACCCATCACCAGGCTAACCCATCCCCTCACCCCCCTTCCCTCTAGAACCCTCAGTTTGTTTCTCAGAGTCCATAGTCTCTCATGGTTCAACTCTCTCTCCAATTCCCCCCCCTTCATTTTTCCCTTCCTTCTCCTAATGTCCTCCATGCTATTCCTTATGTTCCACAAATAAGAGAAACCATATGATAATTGACTTTCTCTACTTGACTTATTTCACTTAGCATAATCTCCTCCAGTCCCATCCATGTTGATGTAAAAGTTGGGTATTCATCCTTTCTGATGGCTTAGTAATATTCCATTGTATATATGGACCAGATCTTCTTTATCCATTCATCTGTTGAAGGGCATCTCAGCTCTTTCCAGTTTGGCTATTGTGAACATTGCTGCTATGAACTTTGGGGTGCCTATGGCCCTTCTTTTCACTACATCTTTGTCTTTTGGGTAAATACCCAAGAGTGCAATTGCTGGGTCATAGGATAGCTCTATTTTTAATTTTTTGAGGAACCACCACAGTTTTCCAAAGTGGCTGTACCAACTTGCATTCCCACCAACAGTGTAAGAGGGTTCCCTTTCTCCGCAACCTCTCCAATATTTGTTGTTTCTTGCCTTGTCAATTTTTGCCATTCTAACTGGTGTAAGGTGGTATCTCAATGTGGTTTTTTTTTTTTTTTTTTTAAAGATTTTATTTATCTATTTGAGAGAGAGAGAGAATGAGAGACAGAGAGCATGAGAGGGAGGAGGGTCAGAGGGAGAAGCAGACTCCCCGCCGAGCAGGGAGCCCGATGCGGGACTCGATCCAGTGACTCCAGGATCATGACCTGAGCCGAAGGCAGTCGCTCAACCAACTGAGCCACCCAGGTGCCCCTCAATGTGGTTTTGATTTGAATTTCCCTGATGGCTAATGATGATGAACATTTTTTCATGTATCTGCTAGCCATTTGTATGTCTTCTTCAGAGAAGTGTCTGTTCATGTCTTCTGCCCATTTTTTGACTTGATTATTTGTTTTTTTGGGTGTGGAGTTTGGGAAGTTGTTTATAGATCTTGGATACCAGCCCTTTATCTGTAGTGTCATTTGCCCATTTTGCACATTAAGTAATAATAATGCAGCTCAGTAAAGACTTCTATAAAGTCCATGGAATGGAATAACTTGAATCAACAACCTCTATCTCCAATTCTACTGCTTCTTAGAACTCATCTCCTACCTTTCCTTTCTTCCTCACTGCTTTCTGACTACTCTGGTTTTTTTTTTTTTTCCTCTTCCTTGAATATGCCAAGTATTCTTAAGGCTCAAAGCTTTTTTACTTGTTATTTTACTTGCAGAAGACTTTTCCTTCAGATATCCTTTGACTTGCTCCCTCATTTTATTTGGGGCCTTCACTAAGTGTTACTTGTCAGAGAATACCATCTTCTCTGACCACTCTATCAAAATAGCAACCCCAGCTTCACTCTCAAATCTTTACTCTGTTTTTTAAAAAAAAAAATTATAGTCTCATATTATGCCATATATTAATGCATTTGTATTTCTGTTATCTGTCTCACAAATAGAATGTAAGATTCAAGAGGATAAGGATGTTATCTGTTTTGTTTATAGCTAAATTCTTTTTGAGGAGAGCGTGTGATATTTAGTATGTGTTCAATAAAAATTTTCTGAATGAATGAACAATGAATGAATAAATAGAATTGCTTTTGCTAACATAGTTTCCTACCTCCCCACTATCCTGGGAACATTAGAAATAGGATCTCAGTTGGGTTCTCAATTCTTTTATCAGTGCCTTTATTAAAACATAAATTTGGCAAGGGAAACAAAAGCAAAAATGAACTTTTGGGACTTCAGCAAGATAAAAAGCTTCTGCACAACAAAGGAAACAGTCAACAAAACTAAGAGGCAACCCACAGAATGGGAGGAGATATTTGCAAATGACATTACAGGTGAAGGGCTGGTATCCAAGATCTATAAAGAACTTCTCAAACTCAACACCCAAAAAACAAATAGTCCAGTCAAGAAATGGGCAGAAGACATGAACAGACACTTCTCCAAAGAAGACATACAAATGGCTAGCTGATACATGAAAAAATGTTTAACATCACTAGCCATCAGGGAAGTACAAATCAAAACCACAATGAGATACCACCTTACACCAGTTAGAATGGTGACAATTACAAGACAGGAAACAACAAATGTTGGTGAGGATGTGGAGAAAGGGGCACCATCCTACACTGTTGGTGGGAATGTAAGCTGGTACAGCCACTCTGGAAAACAGTATGGAGGTTCCTCAAGACATTAAAAATAGAGCTACCCTATGACCCAACAATTGCACTACAGGTATTTACCCCAAAGATACAGATGTAGTGAAAAGAAGGGGCACATGCACCCCAATGTTCATAGCAGCAGTGTCCACAATAGCTAAGCTGTGGAAGGAGCTGAGATGTCCTTCAACAGATGAATGGATAAAGAAGATGCGGTTCATATATACAATGGAATATTACTCAGCCATCAGAAAAGATGAATACCTACCATTTGCATTGACATGGATGGAACTGGAGGAGATTATGCTAAGTGAAATAAGTCAAGCAGAGAAAGACAATTATCATATGGTTTCACTCATATGTGTCACATAAGGACTAGTGTGGAGGACCATAGGGGAAGGGAGGGAAAACTGAAGGGGAAGAAATCAGAGAGCGAGACAAGCCATGAGAGATTCTGGACTCTGGGAAGCTAACTGAGGGTTACATAAGGGAAGGGGTGGGGGATGGGGTAACTGGGTGATAGGTATTAAGGAGGGCATGTGTTGTGATGAGCACTGGGTGTTATATACAACTAATGAATCATTGAATACTACATCAAAAACTAATGATGTACTATATGTTGGCTAACTGAACATAATAAAAAAAAAATTCCACTAATCAAATAAATAAATAAATAAATAAATATTATACCACTAAGTGAATTCTACCTTAATGTAAAAATAAAATAAAACAAAAAACCCCATAAATTTAATGAACAGAAAAAATACATATGAAAACTGATAGTAGTATTTTTAAGTGAAAAGCTAAACATAGAAATGATTCCTTCTTCTCTACAAATCCAGCTCTGCTGGATGTCCTTCTCATACTAACAGCAGTTAAAGTGTAACAGAACCCTTAGTGCTCCTGTCATTGTCATTTCATGTTTAACAGCCATCACCTGTGACTCTGAAGAACTGCCCTCAGCTGCTGGAAACATCCCACCTCTGGTCCCAGTTCCCACTGTGGGCAGCTCTTAACCAATGACTAAGGGGCATGGAAATATAAATACTCCATCCCCCTGGTCCTCTTATAGGGGCTTCTTCCACGTTTTCTGTACTGTTTTCAGAGCACCAGGTGGATTTCAACTAAAGATATCCTCTGTCAGATTGTGCTAAACACTGCATGCACCTTTGCTTGGCCCCTTTCAAGTCCTACCTTCTACTCCTCTACTATTTTTCTCTAGGAACACACTTTCTAGTACATAACTTTCACATGAATGCTATTCTCAGGGTCTACTTCTGGGAAATCCAAACTGAAGCTAGGAGAGAGGGTGTCTGTATTTAGTTGGTCTCCCCAGTGGCCTGTGCTGTGGGTCAGCTAGCACAGAGCCTCGACTCTCTTATCTTCCCTGAGAGTTCAGGTGTGGGTATCATCTATGGTCCTTCTAGGACCCACAGGCCCCTGGGTGTATCCTTGTCTACCTACTTACCTCTCTAGATAAATTTGAAATCTTCTACTTTGCCTATAAACTTAATAGGGGAAAGGAGGAGAAAAAGAAGTTTTGTGTGTGTTTGTAGGGGGAATAGGGCACACCTTTTCCTTTTTGGTTCTGTAATTACTCTATTTCTCTGTATTACTGTCCCCACCCTCCAGTTCAAAAGTCATTAGAGTTTCTAATTCTGTTCATTTTGTTTCTCTCTTCCCCATAATATTTCCTCTGTCATATTATGTCCTTTATTAGTGAAGAGTATTGTCTAAGCTGTCAGCTCTCTAATTACAGTACAGCATAATTACAACTATGTTAAACAATTGTTTGTTGTGCATGTCACCTCTAGTTGATTATGAGGTGCTTAAGGGCAGGATCCATGTCTTATTGATTGTATTTTTCTCACAGTGCTCCGCACAGCACTGTGCATACATTACACATGTGATTAAATATGTCTTGAACAAATTATGTTGTCCAGATTGATATTGAAAGGGCATAGATTTTGGTTTTTTTTTTTAATCTCACCTTGCTCTCATCTCTGAGAAGAATAATTATTTTCCTCTTTGAAGACTTGTGGTTTGTTTCGTTAATTGCTTGTTAAAAAGTAGGCTTAAATTAATCTGCTTATACTTGGGTACTTGGTGAAATTTTATAGGGTGAAAAGTCATTTGTTGAGTGAAGAGGATTCTTTCTGTTCATCTAATGCTAATTACCACCCATCATTGAACTATCTAGAGCTTGAAGATTTATTTATTAAAGAGATTCTAAAGTGAACCTCACCCATTGGGACATCAGGTTAAAAACCAACTTAATGAGACTGTGTAAATTATTAGTGTGATTAACAACGCCTTTCACAGTCTGAAGAAGATCAGTTTCATCTGCCTTTCACTAAATAACTTGCTGAAATTGCATTCCTGGAGGTTGTTTAAATTTTTAATTCTTATATGAACAAATGGCAAATCTAGTATAAATTTCAGATAACGCTTAAAGTGTAGTGAGTTCTGAAGCAGAAACTGAGATAAGGAAAAGGAAAAAAAGTGATTAGCTATGAGAAAATAGATGCCATTTTTTAAAAATGAGGAAGCATACAAGAAGTAAATATTCTACCATTATCTTACAAAGAGAAAGGAATTCTCTCCTAAAGTACATCTGTGTACATTCAATTAACAATTGATCAAAAATCTATTAAGTAAGGGCTACACTATGCTGAGTCTTTGAAGGAATTGAAGATCCAGTGTCTGGTCCCAGCTGGGAGTTTACAATTTGGTTAGGAAAACACTGATACACTTGAAGCAATAGTGAACTTTGTCATACAGTACACAGAACCTGCTACATTGTACTGCTCTGATCTACAGCCTTTTCCTTGATCATTTGAACATATTGTTCCTTTAACTTTCCTGGTTCAGCACTTCATTGTCTCTTGCTTTGAATATTGTGATAATATTTAAGCTTGGAGTATAGTTAGTGCTCATTTATTTGTCCTCTGAGTAAGTAAGCGAATGGCTCAGAATCTGAAGATTATGAAGAATTGGAGGGGAAGAAAGGGTTCTGGAGTAGTCAGTGTAAAGATTGCCTATAGAAGATATTACTTAAATTAAAAGCCAAAAACCAGATAATCCAGTTAAGAAATGGACAGAAGACATGAATAGACATTTTTCTAAAGAAGACATGCGGACAGCTAACAGACACTTGAAAAGATGCTCAACATCACTCATCATTGGGGAAATACAAATCAAAACTACAATGAGATATTACCTCACACCTGTCAGAATGGCTAAAATTAACCACACTGGAAACAACAAATGTTGGCAAGGGTACAGAGAAACAGGAACCCTCTTACACTGTTGGTGGGAATGCAAACTGGTGTAGTCACTCTGGAAAACAGTATGGAGGTTCCTCAAGGAGTTTAAAATAGAACTATCCTTTAATCCAACAATTGCACTACTGAGTATTTACCCAAAAGATACAAAAATACTGATTTGAAGGGATACATGCACCTTGCTGCTTATAGCAGCATGATCAACAATAACCAAATTACTTGGAAATAGCCCAAATGTCCATCAACTGTTGAATGGGTAAAGAAGATGTGGTGTGTATATATCTAATGGAATATTGCTCAGACATCAAAAAGAATGAAATCTTGCCATTTGCAACAATGTGAATGCAACTAGAGTGTATTATGCTAGGTGAAATAAGTCAGAGAAAGACAAATACCACATGATTTCACACATATATGGAATTTAAGAAACAAAACAGATGAATATAGGGAGAAAAGCGGGGGGGCGGGGAAGAGAGGGAGGCAAACTATAAAACAGACTCTTAACTCTTGAGAAACAACTGAGGGTTGCTGGAGGGGAGGTGGGTGGGGGGATGGGCTAGATGGGTTATGGGTATTAAGAAGAGCACTTGTGATAAACACTGGGTGTGATATGTAAATGATGAATCACCAAATTCTACCCCTGAAACTAATAATATGCTATATATTAACTAACTAGGATTTAGATGAAAAACTTGAGACAATAAATAAATAAATAAATAAAAGCTGCATGGGAAACCTGGTAGAAAGAGGGCAAACACAGTGAGGGAGCTGGGCTGTCTGTCAAAATTCTCAGAACTGGATGACTACAAATAATAAAGAAATATTTGTTTTGGTTTTAGAGATTTTTCTGAAATATGAAGTTCATAAAGAGCCAGGCTAAAGTTTCCATCAGAGAGGAGATGTTTAGATAACCACTAGAAAGGCATTTTATTCAAATGATCTGAAAAACATTGTGAGCTATATGCTGATTTCAAATAATTCTAGTATATTTATTAAAAATGTCTATTTATGATTGTTAACCTTTTCAGTTACACAAATATGAAAATAATAAACGACTTATTTTCTTTAAAATATTCTCTAAGATGTTTAATTAATTTAGTCTGATAACCCCTAAATTTCAGTTATCCTGTAACTTGAATAGTTTTTGTAAAGCAAAAACCTGATCAAGTTATTCCTTTGCTTAAAAACCTTATTGGCTCCCTATGATTTTAGGGTAAAGTTTGAAGTCCTTAGAGGCATGAGGAAGTAAGATTATAATGCTTACTGAGTGCCAGGCACCATCCTAAGTGCTTTACATATGTTATACAATTTCATATATATGTTAATATATGATTATGTTTAATGATTCTTACAACATCATTATGTGGTATATACCATCATTATTTCCATATTGTATGGGGGAAAGTTAAGGTTACCTTGATAACATAATCAGTTATATGACTAATATGTGGTAAAACTGGTATCCAGATCTAGGCAGTTAAACTCCAAAGATCAAGGTCTTAACCACTATATTCCACTGACTCCTGAAAGGAGACAAATGTCTAATGGCATTAGGCTAAAATGGCTTGATACATCCATCATGTCATATGAAGATCATCTAAGCAAAGTAAAAATTGGTGGTTACCAGTATTTACTTCTCTGATTTCTTTTTAGAGTATTTCCTTAGCTAATGACTTTCATTCTCATCACTGAAAAAAATAATTTATAGTCAATTGCCATGGTCTAGAAGTTGTTTCCTCCCTCCTTCCCTTATTTCCTTCCTTAATTTTTTCTTTTATAGGTGATTTTTCATATCTCTTTCTGATTCATTCATCTCCATTTTAGAGTTTAATACTCAAAGGCTTATTTTTTCCTTTATTTCTAAGTTCGTGGAGGTAACCTTTATATAGTAGCTAAGAATATAGATAAAATTTTGAGCTAGATTGTCTGGTTGAATCCTAACACCCCAATTAGCTGGCTTTTGAACCATGGGTCTTTCTATGCCTCAATATCTTCCTGTGTAAATTGGGGTGGTGATGGTAATAATACTAACCTCCCAGGGTTGTTGTGAGGATCAAATGAAATAATATTTATTTATTTATTTATTTATATTATTATGTTATGTTAATCACCATACATTACATTATTAGTTTTTGATGTAGTGTTCCATGATTCATTGTTTGCGTATAACACCCAGTACTCCATGCAGAACGTGCCCTCTTTAATACCCATCACCAGGCTAACC